>NW_015202595.1:0-1275 GCF_001447785.1 Gekko japonicus | reverse complement strand
ATAAAGTCCAACAGAGACCACTGTCTTTCAGTACATCTACAAAGCAATAATCTCGAGGATCCAAAGGCTCTAGTAAAGAATTCTGTTTTACACGCCCTCCAAAACTGCAAGAGACACGCGTATATCTTCTAAATTTCTTCTGGGACGCTGTTCCACAACAGGAGGCAGCCACAGAAAAACCCAATGCATGGGCAGCATCAGAATGTACCCTCTAAGGAGTCAGAAGGTTCAAAATGCATCGCTGCGCCATACTGTTGTTCTGTTTTCATACACTGGTTTTATGGCATAAAATTGCATTACTTGTATACAAATATCATTGGAAAAGGCATATATTTTGATGAGAAAATTTCAGCGTGGAGAAATAGAAAGCAACAAGGCTTGTTGGTTTGGTTCCCACACAACAGAAAAGTAAAATCAGTGTGTTTGTGCGTGTGTGGATCAAACAGCAGGGATGAAAAAAATATATTCATGACTCATCCTGACAGAAAGGACTCCATGGAAGAGACCCCCATCTTCTCTCGCCAGGGCCTTTATACATCATCCCTCCAGTTTTAAGATCCGCTCACCTTTGAGGCATTGTCTTATGTTTCTCATTCTGTTCCCTAAACTTGCATGTAAGGCCTGTTATCGCCCGAGATTTATTTCTGCTATTATTGCCTTAATATTTCCCAGGTTGTAGGGGATTTATGAGGAGTCATAAACCACTCCCTGCTATCACAAAGGTATTCCAGCCAAATAAAAAGCCTGCAGTCGAAATAATGCCTGGATTTCTTTTCCCTGACATTTCCACTTCAGCAGGGTTTTGTCTCCAATTACGGAGCTTGCTTTTGGTTTAAAAATAATAATAATAGGTTTTCTTGATGTCGCTCACTCAGCTGGTTTGAGGGTAAGGCCAGCCAGACGAAGCTTCAGCCTTTTGCGAAGTATGTGAAATAGAAGGCGCTCCATTGCAGAGACATCCCTCCGCACTTTTGTTTCACATCAAAGAATGTGTGGGTTATATTAAGGGCCCACGGAATTTTAGAACCCTCAGAATTCCAAGTCCCACCACAAGACTTCTGCAGGCACCAGCCCTCTGTATTTAATAGAGTCCATTAGACGTATTTGTTTTCTATTATGGGGTCATCGGACGGTAACAGAGAGCCAGTTTTGTGTTGTGGTTAGAAACTAGCAGCCAGAAGATAACCAATTGCCCTTCTAAAATTTCAATTAGAAAAACACAGAAGGACCAGAAAACGATACAATGCTAAAATATCGAATCATAGACAAAACGTC
>NW_015202594.1:0-1290 GCF_001447785.1 Gekko japonicus | reverse complement strand
ATATGCTGACGACACTCAGCTCTTCCTCCGTCTGGACAAGCAGCCGTCAGCAGGGCTCTCCGCACTGTCCCAGTGTCTGGATGAAGCAGGAGCTGTCTGAAACTGAATCCATCCAAGACGGAGGTCATGTGACTGGGAAAGACTGAAATGCCAGCTGGAGGGTCGCTCCTGAGACCCGACGGTGTCCAGTTGACAGCTGTGGACTCTGAGTATGACATACGTGCAGGCATGCATTCAACTGGTGCTACAACAATTGAACTGACTACCAATTTGAGTACCGGATCCACTTCAAGGTGTTGGTATTGACCTTTAAAGCCCTATGCAGCCTGGGACCAACATATCTAAGGGACCACCTCTCCCCATATATGCCCCAGAGAGCCTTGCTCTCGGCAGATCATCATTTATTGGTTGTCTCCGGCCCAAAGGACATCCACTTAGCCTTAACAAGGGCCAGGGCTTTCTCTGCCCTGGCCCTGGCAGAACATAACTCCCATCAGACTCCAGTTCTCTGTGGCAGCTGCACTGGCTACCAATTAGTCTCTGGATCCAATTCAAGGTGTTGGTGTTCACCTTCAAAGCCCTTAATGGTCTGGGACACTCATACCTACGGGACCGCCTCCCCCATTACAACCCCCCAAGATCCCTGTGGTCACAATCTAGCGGCCTTTTGCAGGTGCCTGGCCCTAGGATGGCTCAGTTAGCTCTCACCAGGGGAAGGGTCTTTTCAGTTGCGGCCCCGACCCTCTGGACACCCATGTCCCGTTGGACTTGTTTACTTTCCACAATGTATGTAAAGCCGAATTATTTAGGTTGGCCTTTGGAGGGTAACCACATATCTGGGCTGTTTTAATAGTGGTATGGTGATAGCCACGCATTTTAATGTTAATGTTAGATATTTGTTATTTGTTTTCACGTTATTTTTACCTTATTGGTTTTAATGTTGTAAGTTGCCACGAGACCCTTTGGGTGAGTGCCAACTAAAAAAAAATAATCTAATAAATAAATGTGCCACACAGTCGCCTGAGCAACACACGACTGTGATTCCACTGTGATTCTCAAGGAACCTGATCTCTGTTGTCTGGAAATCAGTTGTAATTCTGGGAGATTCCCCAGGCCCCACCTTATTGGGGGTTGCCATATCTCCTGAGAACTGGATGCTGCCACAAAGGGGTGGGGCCTAGTCAGAGATGAGGCGGAGCCTAGCAGCCTAGAAGCTGTATTTGCATATGACCTTCATCCCCTTCTTTAAAATGGGGAAGAAGTAGGGATGTCACCCTCCAGGTGGGACCT
>NW_015202593.1:0-1543 GCF_001447785.1 Gekko japonicus | reverse complement strand
ATCCAAATTCATTTTATCAATAATTGGAGTCCATTTATCTTAAGGGTTTAGTAAGTGACGTTCAGCGTCTTTATTACTTAGCCATATAGATGCTTTCTCCTGAAAAAAGAAATCCCACACCATTGCTGCATGGTCGGGACGGAGTCTGTTTTCCATTTACTTGCCAGAGAGATCTTTGCGGCAATTACTAAAATATTAATCAACTGTCTCCTGTTCTCAGGTGGACCGTCATCAGGCCAAAGGTGAAACAAAATCACCTTTGGATCGTACGGTAAATCATATCCTGTAAGGGTTTGAATGTTAGAAATGATCTGCTTCCAGTAATCTGCTACTAAAGGACATTCGCACCAAGTGTGGATGAATGTAGCTTTTGAGCCGCAGCGCTTCCAGCATAGCGGTGACGAATGAGTGTGTATATGGGACAGCTTTGCAGGTGTTAGATACCACCTATGAAGAACTAAGCATATCCTCATCAGCAGTATCTTTTCCCGCATTTCTCAGTTGCTGTGTGCCTGCACATGAAAGTTTATACCCAGCATTAAACTTTGTTGGTCTTCAAGGTGCCACCGGACTCAAACTTTGTTCTGTTGCTTCAAACCAACATGGCTACCCCCACCTGAATCGAACACCAAAAATAAATGTGACTTGTACGTGAATTTAAGATGACCCCCTTTTCCCCTAATGCCATACCTGGGGGGCGGGGGGGAAGAGACCTTGGCTTTCTGTTGGATTAAATGCTCTTAAAATGGGTCCTCAGTCAGTCAGTTTATTACTACCGTCTTCGACCAGTACATAACAATTTAAAAGACAAATAGAAAAATCCCCAATACCGCCATAGATGGTTGTGATGCTCTGTCTTCTTGGTGCTTGGGGGGGTCAACAGTGGGAGGGCTTCTAATGTCCTGGCCCCACTGGTGGACCTCCTGATGGCACTGGTATTTCTGGCCACTGTGTGATACAGAGTGTTGGGCTGGATGGGCCTTTGGCCTGATCCAACATTGGCATCTCTGATGTTCTTATGTCTTGATGTACGGTGATTCCTATCCAACAACAGGTATTCCAATTTAATTTTGTTTGCTCTTCCTGGGAAACTTTCTAGCAGCAGTCCGATGATTTCCTTTCGGCTCGCCGTATGGAAAGAGCAACTACAAAAGATATGCTCCAGAGAGTCTATTTTGGTCTGGGAACAAGAGCAGAGCCTGAGCGTGCAAGGGGGGATCCCTTTGTACCGTCCCTCTATTACTGCAGACGGCAAGGCCATGCTCCTTGCTAGGGTGAAGGCCCTCCCGGTATTATAAGATTCAAGGAAACATAAATAGGCTGCAGGAGCAAACACATATCTACTGTTTGCTGGAGAAAAGCAATTTGGTGAACTGCAAATGTCTGCTTGCCTCTCCGAATCTAGCACTCTCTGCTTAATAAGCAATTTTGCCGGATCTGTGCCAAGATTCAGGAGGACTCGGGGGGGGGGGACCCAGATTTTCAGTGGACATTTGGACCACTTGTAGCCAACCGCTCTGAAATTGGTCACGCAGGGTGAGAG
>NW_015202592.1:0-1290 GCF_001447785.1 Gekko japonicus | reverse complement strand
CCACCGCCACCTCCTGTGGCAGTGAATTGTGGCAGATACAAACAAACCAACCCTAGATCATCACTTTTGTGCTTCCCCACTTCCCAAGACAGAACAGAGGCACCTTTTCTTCTAGAGTGACCTATTCAAATGTAATGCACGTAGGGGTAGTGGAACCAGTGCCCTTAGAACCGCATTTCCACGGGATTTATTCCATTCCATTTGTAGTCCCAAAAAAGAGCCGGGGACTGGTGAGCAATTCTAAATTAAAAAAGAGTTGAAGCTATAGGTATCTGAAGAACTGAGCAGTGTCTCACAAAAGCTCATACCCTGCCACATATTTTGTAAGTCCTTCAGGTGCTACTGGGCTTTTGCTCTTTGCTATGGCTACAGACTACATGGCTGCCCATCTTGATCTATGGGTAAAGAAGCACAAGTTCCAGTTTAAAATCTCTTCACTGCATTCTGCAGAGTATTCAGCTGGATGTCCTTAGACCTTCAAGATGTTTACCTGCATATTCCACCTTCCAGACAGTTCTTCCCTTTTTGATTTAAAGGGCCAGCATTTCCAATACAAGGCCTAATCCTTTGGGCTGACAACTTCTTCAAGGGTGTTCACCCAGGTCCTGGTTGTTCTATTAGCCTACCTAGGAATCCACCTTTATCCTTAAGTGGATGATATCCTCCGCAGAGCCTAGGTCTACAGTACCTAGGCAGCAGAGGTGAGCTAGGACACCAAGTCTATTAGGCAATCTCTTCAGGCACAAGGATGCCTGATTAATGTGTTAAAAAAGTAATACTAATAATCTCACACCCTCTAGGGATATAGTCCACTTAGGGGCCAGGATTCAGATGAGGATAGCCAAAGTGTTTCCACTTGCAAAGAAGCAGGAATAGTTGTTGGAGGGGGTGAAAAAAATCTGGCAGGTGTCAGTGGACCTCATGCACTGATTGTCAGCAGGGGTCTTTTCATAGAAAAAGAGCTGCAGGAGCTCATTAGCATATGGTATGCTAATGAGCTAATAAGCTATTAGCATATGCCACACCCCTGACATCACCGGAAGTGATGTCAGAAGGGGAAGCAAAAGGGGGGGAGGCAGCCTCCCCTTCCCTTCCCCAGCTGGCCTTTTGGGGGGGGGAACGAAGAGAGAATGGGTTTAAAGCTTAAACCCCTTCTCACTAGAGTTGGGCCACAGAAGGAGGAAAGAGAGAAAGTAAAGGAAAAAGGAAAAGAAAGAGAAGGAAGAAAGGAAAGGGGATAAAAAGAGATGCCCGATTAATGTGAAGAGAAGAAACCTTCAGGTAAGTTCC
>NW_015202591.1:0-1560 GCF_001447785.1 Gekko japonicus | reverse complement strand
TACCTAGAGAGCCACATTGTTAGCTGGCAATAAGTTGTGCCGTCCTTAGTGGAGTTACACCCTTCTAAGTCCGCTGAAGTCAGTGAGTTTGGAGAGTGTAACTTGGGGTCCCCAACATGGTGCCGGCGGGCACCATGATGCCCACCAACACGTTTTTGAACCCACTGTTTTTGGAAAGTGGGTGTTGTCAAGTGGGGCTCCTGCCTAACAGAGCTCCTGATTGGCCACTGGAGATCTGATTGGCTGAGCAGATTAAAATGTTATTTCAGTGTCAGCTACTTTTTGTTGTTGTTCAGTCGCACAGTCAAGTCCGACTCTTCGTGACCCCATGGACAAGATCTCGCCAGGCCTCTTGTTCTCCGCGGTCTTCTGAAGTTGGCTCAATTTCATGTTCGTTGCATCTATGACACTGTCTAACCATCTCATCCTTTGCCGTCCCCGTCTTCTTTGACCTTCAATCTTTCCCAGCATCAGGGTCTTCTCCAGTGAGTGCTCCCTTCTCATTTGGTGGCCAAAGTATTTGAGCTTCAGCTTCAGGATCTGGCCTTCCAGGGAACAGTCAGGGTTGATTTCTTTTAGGATTGACTGATTTGATCTTCTTGCAGTCCAAGGGACTCTCAAGAGTCTTCTCCAGCACCATAGTTCAAAAGAATCTATTCTTCAGCGCTCGGCCTTCCTTATACTACCACAGTGTTATATTTATTTATTATCAGATTTATACCCCACCCTCCCAGCGGAGGCCAGCTCAGGGTGGCTTGCATAAAAGAATAAAAAGCACACAAGTAAGCAATTTAAAGTCCTAAAACCATTTAAAACATTCCAACATTAAAAGGTGCTAACATTAATGACATTGATAGGTTATTAAATGATGGCGGTCGACCTTCAGTATTCCATCCTAATAGATCTAACCTTTGTGCAGCCGGAACAGGCTGTTCTGGTGGCTTCGGGGAACAGGGTTCTCTATCGGGGGTGGCTCCTAGTTGAAGGCCTGGTGGAAGAGCTCCGCCTTGCGGGCCCTGTGGAACTGCATGAGGTCCCGCAGGGCCCTGATCTCTTCTGGGAGCTCATTTCACCAGAGAGGAGCCGCCACCGAGATAGCCAGCCTTCCAGGGAGGGCCAATCGATTTTGGGACCCTGATCGCAGTGCTCTCTGGGGAACATGTGGGGAAAGGTGGTCCCTCAGGTATGTAGGTCCCTGACCATAAAGGTTAGTTTTATTCTTGCACTCTCATTTCCTAGTACATGTGTGTGCGTGTGTGTCTATTTAAATTACTTTTCTTGTTCTCTGCACTTGGTCTTCCTTTGTGTGTGGTTCCACCTCCCATGGCAGCCATTTTGTTGTTGTACCCACCACCTAGTACCAGAATTCCATAGGCATCCACAGGCTCAAAAAGGTTGGGGACCCCTAGTGTAACTGTTTGTACTGCTAGTACTCAAGCCAAAACTCAAACCACAGTACCTCACTCTATGGGTATGCCTAAGGTTGCCAGGCTCTCCTGGCCTCTGGTGGAGGGTGGGAGGTAGGGTTGCCAGTAGGGTTGCCAAGTGGCACCTACCTTG
>NW_015202590.1:0-1285 GCF_001447785.1 Gekko japonicus | reverse complement strand
CCTTGATCCGTGCCCCTCCTGGCACATTAGGGCAGGTCGTGAGGGGTTTCGAGGTGCCCTGAGGGAGATTGTCAACAAGTCCCTCTTGGAGGGACGATTCTTTAGGGCACGCAAGGAAGCAATGGTCCGCCCTCTCTTGAAAAAACCATCTTTGGACCCGGCCGAATTAGCCAACTATTGGCCTGTGTCCAATTTGCCCTATTTGGGCAAACTTATTGAGAGGGCGATGGCAATACAGTTACAGGGCTTTTTGGATGACGTTTCTGTCCTTGATCCCTTCCAGTCCAGCTTTCGCCTGGGTCATGGGACGGAGATGGTTCTGGTCGCTCTGACTGATGACCTCCATAGGCATCTGGATCGAGGCGGTGTGGCGGCACTGGTGTTGTTAGATCTGTCAGCTGCATTTGACATGGTCAACCACCAGCTGCTAGCCCACCATCTCACTGACATGGGGATTCAGGGGCTCGCCCATCAATGGTTTGCCCCTTTTCTCCAAGGTCGGGGGCAAAGGGTGGCGATAGGGGATCAGCGGTCCCAGAGGTGGCCTTTTGAATGTGGGGTGCCTCAGAAGGCAGTGCTGTCCCCGATGTTGTTTAATATCTATATGCACCCCCTTGCCCAGATTTCCCGGAGTGTGGGCTTGGGTGTCATCAATATGCAGATGACACCCAGCTCTATCTGATGTTGGGCTGCCAGTTGGACTCCACCCCAGATGACCTTCATCGGGCATTACAGGCCATGGCTGGTTGGCGCAGACTGAGTCAGCTGAAACTAAACCCGGCAAAGATGGAGGTCCTACACCTGAGTCGTATCGGTTCAGGGCTGGGGCTCCCGACCTTTGATGGGGTGCCTTTGATGCCAGCATCAGAGGTTAGGCGTTTGGGTGTGCTCCCGGACTCCTCTTTAACGATGGAGGCCCAGGTGGCAGCCACTGCCAAGTTGGCCTTTTATCATCTTCAGCTGGTGCGGCAGTTGGTTCCTTTCCTTGACTGAGATGACCTGGCTACAGTGATCCATGCGACGGTCACCTCGAGGCTAGACTACTGTAACACTCTCTACATGGGGCTGCCTTTTTCGCAAATTTGGAAGCTGCAGCTAGTGCAGAATGCTGCAGCCAGGCTGTTGATGGGTCTCACTAGACGAGATCACATCCGGCCTGTGCTGAAAGCGCTACACTGGCTGCCAATGGCATACCGGATTTACTTCAAAGTGCTGGTTTTAACCTTTAAAGCCCTATATGGTAAGGGTCTGGCTTTCCTTAGGGACCGCCTCTCCCTGCATGTTC
>NW_015202589.1:0-1314 GCF_001447785.1 Gekko japonicus | reverse complement strand
TAACTGCAGCTGTCTATTCCAGAGAGAGCTGGGGTGAATTTTTTTGGGCGGTCCATAATTTGAATCCCAGAAATGCAATCTGCCCCCATCTTGGAGAGATTGTACAGGAGTGGGTGGCAGAGTGAGCTTCCTTGTGTTTTTGGTGTGTGCGACTTACAGAGGATCCATTCTATACACTTTTGAATCTGTGCCTGACATTTTCCCCAAAAGCACTTTCCTGGCTTGTCCTTAGTCCTGTTGGATTTGCAGTGTCACTGGTTCTGTTAGGCACATTGCACTGGTTCTGCTGAGCTTGCAAAAATGCCCCCCCCCCCTCAGTTTTCACTGCAGGAATTCTCTGGAACTTTGATTGTGTTCTGCAGGGCTTCTATTCCCCTTTCTTTTTTGTTGTTTTTCCCTCCATTGGGGTGGCTGTACCTCAGACCCTGTAAATCCAATCTGTGCATAACATGTAGGGCATGTAGAGGAGAGTCAGTCGGAGGTCTGCTGTGAGTTTGGTGTCTCTAGTTTGCAAAGGATCTATTCTATACACACCTGAACCTCATGAACCTGCACTTGTCATTTCCTCAGAAAGCACTTTCCTGGGTTCACCTTCTTTGGGGGATTGTAATTCAGAACCCATAAATTCAGTCATCACCAAACTTGGAGGGCAGGTAGAGGAGAGTCAGATGGAGATTCCCTGCAAGTTTAGTGCCTCTAGCATGCTGGGGGGAGGGCTGTTCTACCACATCATGAACCACACGGTTTTTTAGCACCAAAAAAATTGTGATGCTCTTTGGTTTGTGAACCGGGTATGCCATGCACCATGAACTGAACCATGTTTCCCCAGTTCATGCCATGCACCATATTCTCCTAGGGCACTCAAGATATTCTCATAAGACGTCTCAGCAAGTTTATTTGGAGCCAACAAGGCCTGGGCTAATTTAAACGTATCTGCTCCACACACGCTGAGTAACACGGCCCTTTTCCTCGCTGGTGCTGTAATGCCATTATCAATTAAGTAAAATTCCATCCTCGCTGCATAACTTTCCCACTTGCTAGGACAACTGGGATTAAACTCTTCAGTATGTCCTTGAGTTGCCATGCCCCCAAATTGATGACTGACCTGAAGATCTTTTTAAAATAATTCCAGACAGTTCATGCAGTATGTCAGTCCAATTCTTCTATATTTACTTAACTCCTCCACAAGGGAAAAAAATTACATTCCTCATGCATCCCATCCTTGTCACCAGTTGTTATGTCCTCGGCAAAGAGAGTCCACTCGAAAATGATAGAAGATTTATTATAGTTCCATAAAACACAAATAGCACATCT
>NW_015202588.1:0-1375 GCF_001447785.1 Gekko japonicus | reverse complement strand
CTTTGTGTTTGTGGAAATTCTAGGCTATATCCAACCTCTATCCAATCTATCATGTACATTTTTTTTTTTGAAGTCTCCTACCCATCTGGTTTGAAACTTTCCTTTCTGGACATGGAGCACAATCATAGCAGCAAAATGGCTCTCCTTCCTTTCTCTTTCTGCTGTAACCTGGATGGCAGTTGTCATTACAAAGAGCCAGGGGTGCAACCTATCAACCAAAAGGCAGATGAAGCCCTTTATTATTATTTTTCTGATACAATCACCAAAGCACTGAACTGAAGCCGAAGATTTAATAAGGTTCTAACAGTATTTGGGACCCAAGTTGTTGCTCATAAAAGTGCTGTGCTGTTAATGAGGGGGTAGCAATTTTACATGCATTTCAAGCAGAATCAAAATATACTCCCCTGCAATGTTCCCTCTAAGCTGTGGAGTCTTGTGAGCAAAAATTCTACTTTGTGAGCTGCTGGCATTAAAGCTGTGAGTGAGCGATTTGGCTGCTGCATAAATTAGTTTGCTCTGGAGCCCTCCTGCCTGAGCTAAGACAGAAATGTGTGAGCCGGAGGCTAAAAAACTGTGAGCTGGCTCACACTAACTCAGCTTAGAGGGAACACTGCTCCCCTGTTCATTTTAGGCAGCTTATGTGAATTGCTGTGAATTGGGTTCAAAGAGTTATTTCCCCTTTCTGAAAAGGATTTGTTTGTATTCCAGAACTCTGGCTGGTTTATATAATCTGTATAACTGCTCTGTTTTGGAATATATGGTCACACTTTAGGTAAGAGAAAGGTGTAATGAGGAAAGAGATTTTTTTAATGCCATAGCTAGTCATGGCTCTCCCGCTAGGCCGCCGGCTTGGCCACCATTTTACAAATCAGTAGAGAGAAGCGCATTTGTGCAGACAGTCACCTGTCTGGGAGTCTGTAAAACTAAACCCTCTTTATTCAATCTGTTTGAAAATCAGATGTCTTTATATTACCAAGAGAACTGGGTTCTGGGCACATTTGGTACCGTTATCTTTATAAACAGCTGCCACAAACCCGCATATGCATGATGCTGAACTTTGGAACAACATGGATTTAAATCTGGAATGGTTAATATCCTACTCAAAAATAAACCATCATGGTAAAATCCCCCCCAAAACACACGACATCCAGATCTGAAATTATAACAACATTTTAGTCAATGTTTTAATGGATGACTAAGTATTGAATAAGAATTTGCCTGGAATTTTCCTGGTATTTATTATTGAAAATGAAAAGAAATATTAATGACCCATGACATCCTTGACAGCATATGAAATAAAAATGTTGGCATTGGCTCTGGGTAGCTCTGTGTAGTCTCAAACTGTAGGGACAACAGATTCAACCTTGTCCCATTT
>NW_015202587.1:0-815 GCF_001447785.1 Gekko japonicus | reverse complement strand
AGAATGCAGAGCATCCCTTGGCCCAGACCCAAGACTCCTATCTATACCTTGTGGCCAGTAGCCACTGATGGACCTCTGCTCCAGATGTTGATCTAATTCCCTCTTGAAGCCGTTCAAGCTTGTAGCGACATTTTGTGAGGTCTGAACTGAGCCATTAGACGGATACTACAGAAGCCCACATCAGTTTTGGACTCAAATCTCGGCCTCACCGTTCAAACTTCTCACTGTTGTTGGTCTTCCCTTGCTGGATGACGTGGACAAAGTCGTAGGTCAGGATGAAAGGGACCCGTTCACGGTTGATTCCAAACTTGGTCTTGAAGTTGCCCAGAAAATGACCAAAATCAATATGAAACAGCTGGAAAAGAAGGACGAGGGCAGAGAGAGAGAGAAGAGGAAGGTTAGGGGTTCTATGTCCAGCTAGAATAGGCATTCAGGCGTCAGGGCCCCCCAACCTCTTTTTGGAATTCTGGCACTGCGTGATCGCCACAAAATGGCTGCTACGGCTTCCCTGCGCAGCCAATCTAATCTCCAGTGGCCAATCAGAAGCCTCGGTAGGCAAAAGTCCCTCTTGGCCCCACCCACTTTCTGAAAACCCCTGCCGGGAGCCAGGAAAGAACCCCTGGGCCGGCAGAACAGGGCATGAGAATGCAGCTCAATCATCCTGTACCTGAATGCTGCATATATTCAGCAAGCACAGTTTAGTCTAAATCGTGTCTTAGTTATTTTGCGACAGAACTATCAAATCCACTGAAGCAACAACGTACCGAGCTCTTGTGCGTGTAAAGGGCCATCAAGTTGCAACCAACTTACAGCGA
>NW_015202586.1:0-1344 GCF_001447785.1 Gekko japonicus | reverse complement strand
GGGGCGTAAGGAGCTGGAGCCTTCTGCGTTCGGAGCAAATTATAAATGAATGAATGAATGAATGAATAAATAAATATAAGAAGCCAGGGGTCTCATGGGGCCGGAGGTCTCTGGAGCCCCGCTCCGGGAGTGACCAGCCCAGGTGGCGGGGCGGTCACATGACCAAGCCCCTGTCAGCATACAGTAAAGTATGGGACAAGATGACAGTCTATGAAGCAATGTGGTGGAGATCATGCTGATCTGGGTGACAGCTAAGTATATCACATGACCCTGTCACCAGGCAGATATTGCATCTCTCTTGCATCAGTGTGCATGATGTAACCATGAGTCAGCACTGGTCACTGATTGGTGCTGACACTGTATATAAATCTGTGTAGTACTTGTAGAGGTGTTCACTCTGTGAATGCCTTGCAGCGGAGCACTCTGCCGGATTGGATGGTGATTTTGGAGTTGGAGAGTGCCTAATGAACCGTGTATAACTGTGTAAATAAAACCACTATAAATAGTCAGCACTAGCAACCTAGTACGTGTGGTTACTGGACGCTTCACACGCCAACAGGGTTATGGGCCCAGTGTTGCATTGAGCAGCTGACTACATGTGGAGAGGACTGCAGTAAGCTGTGGAAGCTTTGCCCGAGTGAAAGCGGGGAGCTCCAGAGTGCACGTCTGCACAGAAGGGAGAGGACGTCTTCCAGGACACAGCAGAGGACAGCAGTTCAGCCCGGTCCGGCTCGGAGGAGGCGGAGGAGTTCGAGGCCATTGTCCAGCAGCTGATAAGGCAAGAGTGAGTCCGGTGTACCCAACATGGCTTTGGCTTCAGCAGCCGTGTTTGTGGACAAATTAACCTACACAAACTATTCTGTGTGGTCACAAGGTTTGAAACATTATTTAACTAAGGAAGGGCTTTGGACTTTTGTGTCAGCCCCTCCTGCAGCTCCCACGGCCGAGGAAAACGCTCAGATAGAAAAAGCCTTGGCTCTAATTGTGCTCAGCGTTTCCGACGCACAATTAGCTTGCATATCTTCTAAAACAACAGCAAAGCAGGCGTGGGATGCTTTGGCTGCTATATTCTTGCTGAAGACATCAGGTTCCATCGTGGCTCTGATGCGCAAGGTGTATAGAACTGTCCTAAGAAATGGCCAGGACGTGAGAGAGCATTTAACCACTCTCACAGACTGTTTTAACAAGTTGGCCGAGAGGGGCAAGACGCTCACAGAGGTATTAATTCTCCTCTGCTCACTGTCTGAGGAATACACCCCTCTTGTTTCAGCACTTGAGAACATAAAACTGGCAGATTTATCAGTGGATTATGTTGCTGGGAGAATTTTGCAACATCAAGATTCT
>NW_015202585.1:0-1289 GCF_001447785.1 Gekko japonicus | reverse complement strand
CACTTTCATAACTGAGGCAGGTGGCGACTAGAGACTGGGCTTTTCTCAGTGGTGGCTCCACACTGGTGGATCGAGCTCCTGGAGGAGATCAGGGCCCTACGGGACCTTTTTCAGTTCCGTGGGGCCTGCGAGACGGAGCTCTTCCACCAGGCCTTCAACTAGGAGCCACTGCCACCACCACCACTACTATCGTCACCATTCTTAACAACAGAAATGTACAGAGCCTGGTGCCGGACAGCCTGTCCCCGCTGATTATATTGGAGAAAGATCAGCGAGCCGAATAATTAGACGATCTTTGGAAAGCAGAACGCCATCTATAATGAGGCCAAAGAACGGACCTCTCTAACCTTTTCATAGAATATGGTTCTGACGAACTGCTTTAGATGTTTTATGGTATTTTGACTGTTACTACGGTTTTATCTATGTAAGCAGGGAGGGTGGGGTATAAATCGTAAAAATAAATAAAATAAACTTTTCTGTGGTGGCACGGCCCCCTTTCCTGCGTGCCTCAGACCAAAACCATTTCCCTTAGAACCGACGAGCTCTGTCTCTTTTTGCTGTTTTCATGGTCCATCTTGTAGATATCGTTTCAGTCTACCGAATATCGTCTGACACCTTTCGTTGTTACCGATAAGACCTATTTTATTGTTTTTATGATTTTACTGTACTGTTTTTCCTGGGTACGCTGCCCCACACAGGTCTCAGGAGAAGGTCATGTAAATGCTCTCGGTGAGTAATAGCGCTGCCGGGTAGAACAGGAAGAGCACCAGCCATTCACCCCAGGCCATCCCATGGGATTCTCACGGCCACGGAACAACCTTAAACCCAGTTTCCTGACAGCGCATAATCAGTTTATGGAACTCATTACTACATGATGTGATGACAGCCAGAGACATTAAGCTGACGGAGGAGGATGGATTCATGAGCGAGCCCCCAGCCACGGATAAAATGAAACCTCCAGGACCTAGCGCTGTCTACCTCGGAATACTGATCCGGCAGGGCCCATCTAGCGATGGCCAGGGGGCGGAGAATGATTCTGCAGAACCCAGGAGTCTGCCCGTAATCCAAATTTCTGGCAGGCTGCAACAGCCGGGGTGGTGGTGGTGGTTTGCATCATTACTAAAACGGTATTTGAGATGCTGGCAGAGATCCCAGGACTGGGATATTCGAGGCTGCTGCGGGCCGCCATTGTTCCCCCAGGAAAAACCTGTCAAACTTTCCGCCGTTACCTTTGCCCTACTTACTGCTGGAATAATATGAACTTTGCTCTAGAGAGGATGAGGGAGCCT
>NW_015202584.1:0-1321 GCF_001447785.1 Gekko japonicus | reverse complement strand
TAGGCAGTCTCCATCTCTTTTACCAGTTCGTCCACTGTTGAGCCTATTACTGGAGCAATGATCTCGCTGAGCAGCCTCCTCAGATCCTCCATCTGCGATTGAGGAACTCCCTGGAATCTGAGAATGTTGGCTTTTTCCATTTGTAGCTGTAGTAAACGGTTTTCTTGGAAGTTTTGTTTTGCTTCAACTTCCCCCATTCTTTTCTTCATTTTCTTGTTTGTGGTGTCTCTCTCTTTAATTTTCTCAGTTGTATGTTCCACCTTCTTCACCGTTTCTGCTAGTTGTAGCTGCTGGGACACGAAGTTTTGATTCAACGAGGTCAGTTGCTGGTTAATACCATCGAGTTGCTCCATCACCGGCTTGAGCATATCCGCTAACATTTTCATGATGTCTGCTACCTCTTCCAGTTTTGGGCTCTTACTACACCTCCCTGCAGGTTTCGCTTTAAACTTTCTTTGCGAGGCCGCCATTCTATACGATTGTTTACAATTCCAAACCGCTTCTTGCGGACTCGAAAAATCGTCACCTCGATGTCAGTGCTCAAGTAAGTCTCTCCACACAGAATCGCTGATTGTTTCCCCCCCTGCCCCCTTCACTACGCTTATCTGTCCGTTCGCATAAGAGGCATCCCTCTTTACGCTCCGCTTTTCCCACGGGGGGGGGGGGTAGTTCGCTTTTAAAGTATTCCATTTATTTTGAACTCACGTTCATCGTCGGTCATTTCTCTGACCTCGCTCATAGTAAACGATATTCCGCTTGATCTCCAGTGCTTGTCCCAGTCGAATCAGCTTGTACCCGAAGGTCTCACAGCGGCAGGACTGTCAGGACGGAGGGAAGTCTCAATTCTCCAGCATTTAGCCATCAAAGAGGCTGCCCCTCAAAAGCCCTATGGCCTGGGGCCTTTCACAAAGGCTTTCCATGAGTCCGGCACCTTTTTGTTTTCTCTTATTTCGTTGGTTAAAGCTTCCAGGACTGGGGAAATTTCTTCTTTCGTCTTTTTGTAGAATTTCGCTGTAAATCCATCCGGCCCAGGCGCCTTCCCCAACTTCTTGACTGTAGGGTTTTGGGTTTTTTTTAAATCTACCTACTTGGAAAGTCCTAGATTTGTTCCAGGCCATTGCAGGAAAGGTGAATAATGCACATTCTGCAGATGCACCAGAGATTAAACTGCCCAGATGGCTATAATAGATTTGTTGGTCAACTTTTATGAAGGTAAGGAATTCTGTAAATACTAGTCAGTGGATGATGCAGTTCCAGTGGAATCCCACACATGGGGCTTCACTGACCTATCTTAAACCATCTGCTCCTTTAAAAAAAAAAA
>NW_015202583.1:0-1303 GCF_001447785.1 Gekko japonicus | reverse complement strand
TTGCTCTCTCTAAGTATTTGAAAGGCTGTTAGAGGAGGATTCTTGAACCCTTCTTGGGGATATTTTTTCTTTTAAGAGAAACTGAGCAAAATCTTTCGCACTCTACCTTTATTAAGATTAAGTAGGGCCATTTATGCCCCACCTTTCTCCCCAATTGGGACCCAAAGTGACTTACATTGTTCTCCTCGCCTCCATTTTATCTGCCCGTCAACACTGTTAGGTTGGTAAGACTGAGAATGTGCAACTGGCCCAAGGTCACCCAGCAGGCATCCATGGGAGAGTGGGGGATTCGGGCCCGGGCCTCCCGGATCCTAGACCAACACTCTAACCGCTCCATAATGCTGGCGTACACTCAAGTACTCACAATGAATACTCAAGCACCATGAAGAGTCTAAGCATTATTGTAGTTAAATTTAATCAGCTGTATATTTAATCAGCTGTTCAGCCCCTTCACCCCCAGTTAAGAAAATCCTGTCTTGTCTTTGAAAACATCTTTTTCCCTTCAGCTTCTCACATGACCCTTACAACTTGCTGAGCCGGTAAGGAATATTTAGAGGGATGATCATAATATAAATAACAATTCTAGTTTGCTTTTTAATATGTTTTTTTCTACTAGCTGGATATTTTGGAATATATACATGAAAATGAGTATGTTCATGGAGACATTAAAGCAGCAAATTTACTTTTCGGCTACAGAAATCCACATGAGGTAAGCACAACATTTTCCCCCTCTCTGTCATATTACATACTGTTTATACTGGTGCTGCAGTTCACGGCTGGTTAAAAAATATTCATAGTGTACTGGAGAAACAGCTGCTGTTTTAAGGCTGCCTTTGTTTTAGGGCAAAGAAAGCTTCTAGTTTTGTGTTCTCCTTATGCAGGTGAAATGTCTGAGCTTTGCCATTCCATGCTGAGGGGAGTGGCTTGGTGTGGAACCTCCCCCAGTGTGTACCTGAAACTCCTGTGTGTGTTAAGGGACTGGCTGTTTTGCTTGTGTCGGTGGAGCAAGCTGCAAAAGAGATCTTGGAATGCTGCAGGGGCCAAGGGATCAAGACAGGAGTGTGCATTTAGGCTTTGTTGTGGTTTTTGAAATGAGGGGTGTAGACGCAGATATACTCAAGCTGAAATTACAGCAGATATTAGCTGTAGCAGTAACTCACAGTACAAGATCTTGCCATGGCTTCCTTCAAGTTAATGTAGGTATGTCGAGCCTCTAGTGAGATTCTATGCCATGCTAGTATAGTTACAGAAACTTATTCCATGCATATTTATTACTGATTTTGTGAGCTTAGGCAGATCATGA
>NW_015202582.1:0-1288 GCF_001447785.1 Gekko japonicus | reverse complement strand
TCACACTTTTATTTACTTAAATTAATACTCAGTGTACTCTAATACATTATTATTAATATTATTTTAATGATTATCCCATTTCTGCTCCTCGAGGGGGATCGCCATTGTAAACACGTGGCTGCCCCGGAAAACGGCAACCAAATATGTGGCTAAATTCAGGTAGCCGTGTTGGTCTGAAGCAGCAGAATAAAGTTCGAGTCCAGTGGCTCCTTTCAGACCAACAAAGCTTTATGCAAGGTATACGCTTTCATGTGCACGCGCACTTCTTCAGATACATTGAAGTTACCAGTCCATACACAGAAAGGTAGAGAGTGAGCAGTAAAATAGCAAACATCGTAATGAAGATGTTTAACAGATTCAAGAACCAAACAGGAATCCCCAGGACTTAACAGGGATACGTGGTTTCTTATCTCACTACATAGGCTATTGTCATTCAGTCCTTACATCGGTCCTTATTCTCGCCAATCCCCCAGAAGGCCCATACATCCTCTTTATTTTATTTGCTTTCTCATTTGGTTGAGGACAAACGACGGGTACCGTCTTGCCTGAAATTCCCCCTGCCTTCCCTTTTGCCTCCCCGCCCCCACTTTACCCCTCTTCTTCCTTTCTTTTCCATCTACAAGGTGGTGACCAGTGTTCCCCCTAAGCTGAGTTGCTGTGTGCTAGCTCAGTGTTTTTTAGGATCCGGCTCACACATTTCTGTCTTAGCTCAGGAAGGGACGGCTCCAGAGCAAAGTAATTTATGCTGTAGCCAAACTGCTCGCTCACAACTTTAATGCCAGTGGCTCACAAAGTGGAATTCTTGCTCACAAGACTCCACCGCTTAGAGGGAACACTGGTGGTGACAGTTTGAAATTCGAATTATTGACTCCATTGATGAAGTGTTTCAATTAATTTTAAATTGCTGGATTATTATGATATGGTGTATATATATTGTTGTTGTTGTTGTTCACCATGCAGAGCCCTGAGTACTCGGGGACTGAGCGATTCACAAATCTAAATTATAAACAAATAAATAAATAGATTAAAATGGTAGACTATAATGTAATATGATGAATAGTAGAACGTGATGTAATTTGGAATGGTAGATTGGGATGTATTTCTCTGGTCTGGGGACAGGGAAGATGCTCTACACAGCCAATTGCCCCACTTCAAAGAAGAAGATGCTGTAAGGTCGCCTCTACACGTCTCACGGATGGAGTGTAATGGCAGGGTCTTAGTTAATTACTCTCAGTATTCCAAAATTAAGGATACATCTCCCCATCAGCCTCCAATTTTGACATATTTA
>NW_015202581.1:0-1262 GCF_001447785.1 Gekko japonicus | reverse complement strand
GGTCTAATTGTGTGTGTGATCGCGCCTATCGTTTTATTTTCCTGTTATAGGCAAAATGTAATAGATTTTCATGGGCCTTAAAATTTCTTCCCCCCCCCCCCCGAGTGAGGGGGGAAAATTAAAACATTTTCTTCCACCCTAAAAGTTCAATTTTTTTCCCCTTCTGGTTTTAAAAGAAATTAAAACATTTTTGTGGGCCCCTAAAAGTATCGTGGGCCGTAGGCACTGTGCCTAATGGATAAGTTGGCCCTGATATCAATACTTCTTCCTCTTCTTCTTTTCCTGCTCCTCTTCGCTCTCTCTCTCACTCGCTCTCTGCAGGCTTACCTCAGTTGCTCCTAATTGCATCTCTCATTTAATTTTAAAAAACTTATAATAGCGGAGTGATTGCATGAAGCGGTACGAAATTATCATAAATACGTTACTAATTGATTATTCATTTACTGAATCACACCAGCCACCTGAAGAAGTTATATAGGTATATAAAGATGGAAAAGCTTTGCATGTCTGAGGTCACAAACAAACAAGCCATCCAAGTCCAAATCTCTTCCAAGCCATCCCACATCCTTCCTGGATACCCACTGCTTGAAATAGAGGAGAGACCTGGAATTCAGTTCAAATAGCACAGGTCCATTACTTCTGAAGCTCGATCCAGAAAATCCATATGCAGCCTTTGCCAAATCTGTGTCGCTTTTTAATAAGACAGCTATCGATTGCTGTATGAATTAACGTGATATATTCTTGCATTCCTCTGACATTTAATCTTATGTTATAAACCATCTGCTTGTCTCGATGATTTCACTCTCTTGCTAAAGCATCTTCATTTAATATGCACATAAGAAGAGCCGTATTGGATCCAATCAATGGTCCATCTACTCCAGCATCCAGGTTCCTACGGTGGCCAACCAGATGGCTCTGAGACCTCAACCTCTAAGGCCTTCTTCCAAAGCAACATTCTTTTCTTTTGCTAATGCAGATGCAGGGATTGACTCCTCAAGCAGGAGGAATGGGGGGGAGGGGTTAATCCTTTCATTCCTGGCCATTTTATCCCCAGTTAAAACCACTCCTGAAGTTATTTTTACCCTCATTGAGGAAAACTTAACAGTGCAGCACCCAGGATTCAGCAGCTGAATGAATTAACCATTCCACTACACCAAACTGGCTCTCATCAAATAGGTAGGTTCATCAAAAATCACAGGTCCCCGGATCAAATGCCTTCCCCTTTCTATACAGAAAACTTAAGAGCCAGTTTGGTGTAGTGG
>NW_015202580.1:0-1325 GCF_001447785.1 Gekko japonicus | reverse complement strand
TTCAGCCAAAAGAGAGGTCTGAAGGTCTTCAGAGGGTACTCTGGGCTTTCTCAAGGGAACCTGGAACCAGAGTGGTGGCAGCGTCAGGTGATGCCCCACCTGACCCGTGACAGCAAGGTATGGTGTGGGGAAACAGGGGGGGGAAGAAGAGGAGGAGACTGGATTTATACTTCACCCTTCACTTGGAGCCTTTCGGGGACTGCTCTTGAGATAACAGCTCTGACAGAACCATGACTGACCCAAAGTCACACCAGCAGCTGCACATGGAGGAGTGGGGAATCAAACCCGGTTCTCCCAGATTAGAGTCCGCGCTCTTAACCACTACATCAAATTGGCTCTGAAAGAAACCAGACGTGACATGAAAAAAATCCAGACATGACATGAGTCCGTGAAGCTGCCTTATACCGAACCACAAACATTGGTCTATCGAGTTCAAAATTGCCAATACAGGTGGGCACGAACCATAAACATGTGGTTTGGTTCATGGTTCGCCTGACAGAACCACGAATCCTACAAATCCAGTTGGCTCGCATACGAACCACGCTGGGTTCGTGCCTGAAATAGCTGAGCCACTGGAGCAGGCTCAGCCTGCCCTTGCAGCTCAGTTGTTTTCGATCTTTTGGCGGCTTTCGCGGGGAGGAGAAAGCAGGGCTTTAAATCCCTGGTTTTTGCTTCCCGCAAACCCAAGCAAGAATATATCTGCTCCATCTTCTACATGACAGCCCTTCAAATATTTGAAGACTGCAATGTTGGTCACTTGAGTGCAACGCTCTGCGAGGGAAATATGGGGAGAGGCGGTCGCACCTCTTTTCATAGGGAATTGGGGCAGTAGGGTTACCAGATCCAAACCGGAAAATTCCTGGGAGGAGAGGGACTTCAGTGGGGTACAATGCCATAGAGTCCACCCTCCTAAGCAGCCATTGTCTCCAGGGGAACTGACCTCTGCAGTCTAGACATGATCTGTAATTCCAGGGGATCCCCAGGTCCCACCTGGAGGTTTGGCAACCATACCATGAAGCCATAGGGCCTGCCCTCCAATAATGTAAACATGGGGGGGTTGTTGTTGTTGTTCAGTCGTACAGTCGAATCCGACTCTTCACGACCCCATGGACCAGATCACACCAGGCATTCCGGTCTTCCGCCGTCCTCTGAAGTTTGCTCAACTTCATGTTC
The DNA here is from genome assembly GCF_001447785.1 of Gekko japonicus. Lineage (NCBI taxonomy): Eukaryota > Metazoa > Chordata > Lepidosauria > Squamata > Gekkonidae > Gekko > Gekko japonicus. The sequence continues at coordinate 152 of NW_015202580.1, read as the reverse complement.
GTTGCATCTATGACACTGTCTAACCATCTCATCCTTTGCCATCCCTGTCTTCTTTGACCTTCAGTCTTTCCCAGCATCAGGGTCTTCTCCAGGGAGTGCTCCCTTCTCATTGGTTGACCCAAATATTTGACCTTCATTTTCATTATCTGGCC
>NW_015202579.1:0-1322 GCF_001447785.1 Gekko japonicus | reverse complement strand
GCTGCAGACAGACTCAATCCCTGTGATCGTGCCAGTGTGCGCCTATTCCCTCCGGCTGCCCTTGTTGAAGCACACTGGAAGCACACGCCGATGGACATCGTGTCTGACCACATAATAGTGAGTCAAAAATGCGATGGCGCAAATAGCCATGCCTCCCCCTTGTTTTCCAGCACATGTGACCGGGACCTACATTTACTTTTACATTGGTGTATCTCTCATGTGATTGAACTTATCATAGTCTTCCAAGCATGGGCCATTACTTGTTGCCAGGATGTGAGGAGTTGAGTTGTGAGGATGTGAGAAGTTGATTAATATGCCCCTGGAGTTCTCAGAGTACTTCATCTTGAAATTGCCTGGGAAAATACATGCCTTCCTCAAGAGACTTTGACTTGATATAAGGAGGATGGTCAAGAGATTTTGGGGTCTTAGTGGAGGAGGACATGGGGACAAACCCATCACTGTGCTGGCATTTGTTTACCTGAAATGAGTCAAAGAAATAATAGGGGGGAGCAATGAGATATTTGGCCCCTTTGTGCCTCATGGCACAGATTTAAGGACTGGGATCTAGTATCAGACAAGGATCTGAATCCCCACTCTGTCATGGAAGCTTGCAGGGGACCATGGGCCAGTCTCACATGCTCAGCCTAACCAACCTCACAGGGTTGTTGTGTGGATAAAAAGGAGGAGGAGAGAAAGATGTAGGGTGCTTTGGGTCCCCATTGGGAAGGAAGACAGGATATAAATAAAGGAAGGCAGGAAAGAGAGGACGTTGTTGGGAGGACAGTCATACAGCAGTGGAGGATGCACTTGGCCAAAGCAATGGTGGACACAGCCTGTAAGAATACATGTGCATGATGTCACATTTGTTTAGGCCCTAAGGTGCACAGGCTATTGAGAACATAGACATCACTCCCCATGTGCATGCAGGAATCAATGATCATGCCAAATGTGTTCTCACCACTGGGTTTTCCATTGGGATGCCAGCAACCTCTTTAACTACCATAGCAAACTTCATAGGGCATACTGAAATTCAAGTACAGCCTTTAATTAACAAACCCAAGTGTCTCTTTCACAGTGGGCATGCCTCCATGAAGAACTGAGGAGGAACAAGATAAGACTGGAGATAAAGGGCTCGAGCTCCGAGTTCCACATTCTAATAAATTATCTCACTCTCGCTCTCTTGCTGCTTTTATAGCTACGCTCGGAAGAAAACAAATAGAATTACCACAAAGAGGAATGAAACCCACTGAGTTTTTATGGGCCTCGCTATACTTCGAAGTTGTTTAATCTTTATGAAATTATCAAATCTTTTATCCGATTAA
>NW_015202578.1:0-1319 GCF_001447785.1 Gekko japonicus | reverse complement strand
TCCCTCTCCCGGGCCAAAACCCTCCGTTTGACCGGGACCAATGTAGACTATTCTGATAGACCTTATCCATTACTTTTATCTCTTACCTTTGCCTGCTATGTTGTTTTCTGCTGGATTATTTCATCATTGTGTGTGTTTTGGATTATGCTGCTTGCTTTAAATGGAGTATTGCCAGTACCTTAAGAATTTAAGAACTATGCAGTAAGAACCTTCTGTAACTATGTTTAGGAAGTTGGTTTTCTTGTTTTTATGTATTTGAACCTTCACTGGAACTATATTGTTTTTAAACCTTTCTCTTTACCTTCTTTACAATAAAGCCTATTTATTTATTTATTTATTTATAGTTTCGATTTATTATACCGCCCTAACCCCCGTGGGGGTCTCTGGGCGGTTTACAGTAAGTGTGCTAGTCACATTTTTTTTTTTGTACTACCCTAACTAAGGCCACATTTCATTGGGGGGATGGGACTACCTACCGACACCCAGTGGTATTTTTGCTGTTCTCTTCTGCTTGGCTCGGCTCTTCCCGGCGAGATGTTCCTTCTGGCGATTTATTCTCGGCGAGATGTTCTTCTGGGACTCGGCAGCTGGCATGCGGCACACAGCGACGTCCTCTTCTGGCCCGGCTATGTCCTTTCCGGCTCCGCCGCGCCTCCGAATGACGTCATTGGGCGCCCCTGCCTCTGCCTCCGCCAGTGCCGACCGCCTGTTGTTCTTTTAGCCGGCCACCAGGGATCACTCTACAGGCTCTGTTGCTGCCACCGTTTCTCCGCTATTTCTCGCCACCGGTGCTCAGCTGTTGCCGGTCTCCTCCGTCGTCGTCGCTGCCGCCGTCTTCACTTGGGTGCCCCCTACCCGTCTAAGGGTGGGTACCCATGTCTCTACTTGCATCGGTTACTCTGCTTTCGAATCGCTGGGTGGGCGGAAGCTGGGACTCGGGTCGAGAGCTCACCTCGACCGCGGTGGTCTCGAACAGCCATAGTGGCTGCTCGAGTGTTGTTGTTAAAGCAGGCGTTGTATTGCCTGCGCCACCACTCCCTATTTAGGTTTATGTGTCTTGTTGCTGTGAGTTAACTCATTCAAACCCAGTTACATTATCTAGTGGTGTGCATGGGGAGAGGAGGGAATCGGTATTTTTCAGGTTCAGGTAAACCAAACCCAGAAAATATCAGTAAACACTGATATTCCCAAATCCCTGTATCAATATTTTATACTGGGATTCAGGAAATACTCGGCATTGCTGAAAATATTTAGCTGTCCATTAGAGCATATTAGTTTCACTCTCCCTCCGCTTAATTGCTCTTCTGATTTCATTCTTG
>NW_015202577.1:0-1385 GCF_001447785.1 Gekko japonicus | reverse complement strand
TACGTCTATGAATGGCTACTAGCCCTGGTAACTATGGGGAACCTCCACATTCAGAGGCACTAAATTTCTGAATCCCAGAGCCAGGAGGAAACATCGGGGAAAGGCCTCGCCCTCTATGCCTGGGGAGGCCACTGTGTGAGACTAGATGGACTATTGTGTCAGGCTAGATGGGCTACTGAAGAAGAACGTAAGAGACGCCAATGTTGGATCAGGCTCATGGCCCATCCGGTCCAACACTCTGGGTCACACACTGGCCAAAAATACCAGGTGCCATCGTGGGGCCAGGACACTAGGAGCCCTCCCACTGTCTCCCCCCATCCCCAACCAAGCACCAAGAAGACAGAGCATCCCTTGCCCCAGAGTCCCTATCTGTACCTTGTGGCTAAGAGCCACTGAAGGCTTTTAGAAGAGATTTGATTTATACCCCGTGCCCTTCACTCAGAGTCTCAGAGCGGCTAACAAACTCCTTGCCCTTCCCCTCCCCACAACAGACACCCTGTGAAGGAGGTGGCGCTAAGAGAGAGGGCTTTCACAAAGTGCTCTTTCAAGAACAGCTCTGACAGTACTATGGCTTCCCTAACATCATCCAGCAGCTGCACGTGGAGAAGGAGCGGGGAATCAAACTCGGTTCTCCCAGATTAGAGGCCGCACACTTAACTGCTACACCGAAATGGCTTTTGGTCTGATCCAGCAGGGCTCCTCTTGACTTCCTTCCTGACATGGAGAATCGTGGTTTGACACTCACTCCAGCGACCCGCAGTGTATGAACGGGTTCGACAGGAGACCTTTTTCTCCCTACGTATGACGGTGTTTGAACGTCACCACAAAGCAGAAGACACTGCGCTGGCATAAACCTATTTACAGTTTCATTTACAGATCTTTACACAGTCCTTGTAGTCACTCCAAAACGGGCTGTTAGTCCAACAGAGTGCTACGCCAGGCATCAGTAACCATGTAGGTAGGTCAATGCACAGTACACAGCAGGATATATGCAGCAGTCAGCCAAGCACCATACAACTGCCGAGTCCTAGTGACTCCATACGTAGCTGATGCGATGTACCTGTCATGTGACACATCCAGTGACCATACAGCTGTCAAACGGGGTCACTTCAATCTGAGAACCTGACGAGCTGTCATCTTGCTGGCATTCCCGTTCCTATGCCAACAACGTCCTGCCTCGGAGTCCTACCCGGTGGAGGGAAATGACCCCATTCCTATTCCAGCCTTCTTCCAAGCAGCTCAGATTGACGTAGGTGTGGTTTTTTAAAAAAACGTTAATTTTAAAAAAGGAAACCTCTGCTTTTACTAAAACAGTTGAAAGTGTTCAAATCTCTTAGGAAAAATTCTAGGGTGCCGAACTTGCGTACCTTATGCGGCAATATGCC
>NW_015202576.1:0-1327 GCF_001447785.1 Gekko japonicus | reverse complement strand
AAATGTAGCTGAAGATAAAATGAAATCTATATTTAAAAAAATACTCTGAATTTTCTAATAGTTCTCACTGTAATCAAAGGCAGTGTTTTCATACTGAAATCTAAACAGTAACTTTGAACTAATGCCACCCTGATTTTTTTGCTCTTTTGCAAAAATGGGTTTTAACTGTGTAAGCTGTTATTTTGGAATGACATGAAACTGTCTGCAGTCCCCGCCTTCCCATATTTTATCATGTCTGTTAAAACTCATTATTCTCACAAACCATCTTTAGCCACACATAACTACTTATCACCAGGTGGGGCAGAATCCAGATTTTCATCCTACTGAAAGCAATGCAGTGTAGGTGGACAATGCATAGGTTTGGACGCTAGTATTTTCTGTCAAATACACCTAACTGGATTGGAGCCTGCCTATCTCTAACCCCGGCAAAGTAGTCCATAAGGAGTGATGTTAGTGTTGCCAACTCTGGGTTAGTAAGTTCTTGGAGATTTTAAGGATAGAGCCTGGGAAAGGTGGGGCTTGGGGAGGGACCTCAGTGGGGTATAATGCCACAGAGTCCACCTTCCAAAGCAGCCATTTTCTCCAGGGGAACTGATCACTTGTAATCCCAGGAGATCTATCATCACCTGGAGGTTGGCAACCCTAAGTGATCTGCTGTTAGGCAGAAGATCTCCAACTTCTGGCTTAGGCAAGTCTTAATGCCCCTCTATTCTCTCACAATCTTCCACTACTTCTGGTTTTCTTTTTCTTCATTTAATTTTTATTTCTTTTTCTCGGCTTCTATGAAACAGAGGCAGGAGTATGATTTTGTAATCCTCCTACTCAGGAAGTGTTTATTACTCCTACTTATCCCACTGTAGCTCAGAGGCTCCACCTTACTCGTGGGGTAGCCCCTACAGAGAGGTACCTTACTTCTGGCCTGAACCAGAGAGCCACAGAACTGGGCCAAAGAGAACACACTTCATCTGTGCTAAAGAGTTAGCCAAAGCTCAGCAAAGGGTTTCAGTCTAAGGTTGTACAAGGTGCCCTCGAGGGCAATCTCCAATCCCCACTCCACCCAGCAAAGGTATGCATATGAAATGACAGTGAGTTCCTCCACATAAAGTATCTTCATTTCCAAAGCTAATCAGTAGACGTTTGGTGAACCTTCTCTGTCTCCATACCCTCACGTTATCCCCTTTGTGTGATACCTATGCCTATGTGGAAATCTTTTATCTCAACACCTATCCTTCCTGTCCCCTTCCCTCAGGATACTGAGACAAACTGATTGAACATTAAATTCATTAACGATTCTTCCCGACACCTATCAGAGATCCATCTCCCTCTT
>NW_015202575.1:0-1302 GCF_001447785.1 Gekko japonicus | reverse complement strand
TGCTGCAGGAGTCTGACAAAGTGTTAGAATTCCATATAGGTCCCGGACCCCCACCCTACCATGGCTGGCGAAAAACCCGGGGACATCCCGGTCACTACCTCTGAGGACCCAGGGGTCTTCATGAATCTGATAAACGAAGTGTTGCACAAGCACCTGTTCAAAGGGGTTCTGGTTTATCTTGATGATATTTTGACCTATTCACAAGATGTGGCTTTGGTGAGGGAGGTGCTTGAGACGAATAAACACTGCCTTTTGCAAAACTCTCTAAATGTGAGTTTCACAAGGCAGAGGTGGATTTCTTAGGCTACCACATCTCTGGGAAGGGGTTGGGGATGGACCCGCATAAGGTAGCAGATGTATTGCGTTGAGAGGCCCCTCGCACTAGGAGGCAGCTCATAGCATATAGTTTTCCCTTAGGCATTAAGGGAAGTGCTGAAAAACTACCTTATTTACTTGCAAGGGCGATGACTCATCTAAAAGTGCAACAAGGGCGATGACTCATCTCCTAAAATTGCAACATATACAAAAAGTAGCTAATTTGTATGGAAGTGCGAGATACCCCCCCTTTTATGGTATTCCTTGAAAAAAACTTGTCTTGCATATGATCAAATACGTTTATTGGGGCTTTCGTGGGTTCCTCAGTAAATCGATTGCTTTCACTGCTAGGAATCAATTGCTTTGGTTTGTATTTTGAGCAAAAAATAATAATATTGTTAATTTGGTTTGCCAGTGTCCTTTATAAAGTTTATATCTCCAGTGCCTGGGATGACATTTTATGGCATACAAGGCCTGGCCCAACAAAGTAACTTTTGTGTCAGATCTGGCCCTCATAACAAATAAGTTTGACGCCCCTGCCTTAGAGTCCAACCTCCAAAGCAGCCATTTTCTCCCGGGAAATGGACCTCTGTTGGCTGGAGGTCAGTTTTAAATCCAGGAGAACCCCAGGCTCCACCTGGAGGTTGGTAAGCCTAACTGTTGCTCCTGAGGAGACCAGGCTGGTGCTTTGCCTGGCTCTATACTGGCTATTTATTTGAGCCCAGCCAGACTGGAGCCTGAGGGGAACCTGTTGCAATGGACTCACAGAGCCATTCTGCCCATGGGACACCCCACTTTTGCCGTGTCCCTCGTATGTTCTTCCTCTTCTCCACAAGTTTTCAACCTTGCTGAAATAAATTTAAATCTGTTAGGGTTGCCATGCAGCCTTGACAGATGGAGAGGGGCTTTCCTTATTCAAACATTTAATTTAAGGGGGCAAATTTAGTTAAATTTGTTATCTGTGATTGAAACTGTGGTTTAGAATGT
>NW_015202574.1:0-1322 GCF_001447785.1 Gekko japonicus | reverse complement strand
CACAGCCTTCAATAAGTGGCCTCCATTTCACTGTGAACACGAGCAAATAAATGTACAGGGATTTGGGGGAAAACTTATTTCATTGTTTTCTGGCCATTGTAGAAAAGAACCTGCGTCTTCGTCCAGCTGTCCTTATCACCTTCTTCTTTTCTGAAGGAACTGCATTAATCTCTAGTCATATTTATTACCACCAACCATAAACCTCAGTTGTCTAGTTACCTTTGGACCCATCAGCTGTTTATGTAAGGATTGCCTTCTGAAGAAGCAGATGAAGTTGTTTTAAAACATGGCCATTGATTGAGTTCAATTTACATTGCACAATTAAGTTCAAGTCAAATTACACAATTGTTCAGAGTAAAATTGATAGTACTGACAACCTGAAGTATCCGGACAATGTATCACTAGCAGAAAAAAAATGCAACGGCAAAACCAATAAATTCAGAGAATATCTTTATTGAAGTTATATTGATGGACTGTTATCTTGTTGTGCTTGATGGACTGTTATCTCGTTGTGCCAAGAAAAGCAAGCTCTAAGCATCTCTGTTAAATCTCTGCCTTGTGGACTTGATCTCTGCCTCCAATAAAGTAGCAATGTATTTAATAGCCAATAGACATTAATCCTCAGCAAATTCAACACATTTCCTCATCCCTCTCAAATTTAGCACCAGGGATATCTTCTATCTAGTTTCTTGTATATATCTATAAACTCAGTACCAGGTGTGATTATCTGTCTTGCTTCAGATGAAAAAAATATTCTACACATTGGGGCCAGTGTGAGTGAAGGCAGCTCACAGCTGAAATTCAAGGCGGGAAGAAGATATGCAAAAAAAAATATTGATGATCAAGACCTTGTAAGACCTCACGAGATCTCGAGTGACATATTGGCCTGTCAAGGCAGCCTCCAGAAACACCAGGGCTCATGCCTCTCCTAAAGTGTGCAGAAGGGTTTTGTATGTGGAAGGAATCCACAGCAGGGTTTACTAACCTCCTCCAGACACTGGGTGAACCTGGTGTCCATTTCTAGAGAGAAGGCAAAAAAACCCATTGTGGAGCCAGAGAGCTGGGGGCAAAGAAGGGGCAGTGAGGAATGGGATTCCCCCTCTCCAGTGAGTAATGGTGAGTTTTCTCTTTGTCTGTTTACATGTTTTGTCAATCGCTTCAACCCTTCACTTTTTGGTATTAGTTTTGTAAAAGGGTATGCGTCATGTATGGTTTTCGACCTGTTTATATGGTGTACAATGTATGTGATTTGTATGTAGACCATACATATAATGTAAGGTGCTGATTTACAGATGCATCGATTATGTTGAAAAATTAGTCTG
>NW_015202573.1:0-1430 GCF_001447785.1 Gekko japonicus | reverse complement strand
GATTTTGCTTTGGCGGCAGCTGTCTCCACCGAATAAGCATCTTCACTGTGTGACTGAAAGTGAGCTGCAGAAGCTATTCTGTGGCTGGCTGTGTCTTCATCTGGCAGCCATTTTATGGCGTCGCCCATCATGCTGTGCCAACATTCGGAAGGTGCCCACAGACTAAGAAGGGTTGGGGCCCCCTGGGCTGGCTACGTCACCAAGAGCACACAAAGCACCGTGGACAGAAGCCCTTTCCAGATGTTACAATTGCATATAATGGGAGCACATGCTGCGAGTCCAATGCTCCCTCTAAGCTGTGGAGTCTTGTGAGCAAAAATTCTCCTTTGTGAGCCCCTGGCATTAAAGTTGTTGGCACTAAAGTTGTGAGTGAGCAATTTGGCTACTGTATAAATTAGTTTGCTCTGGAGCCATCCTTCCTGAGCTAAGACAGAAATGTGTGAGCCGGAGGCTAAAAAACTGTGAGCTAGCTCACCCTAACTCACCTTAGAGGGAACACTGGCTGCGACCCACAAAACTCCCAATGTGTGCCGTTGCCATGCTGTGTGAAAAGGGGCAATGCACATACTAATTACACATGGTGGACAGTCTCAGTATGTGTGAATGCAAACCCTGAAAAATCCAGTGATCAGTTCATGCACATGGGAGATGTATGCATATGATAAATATGTCTGCTGTCCACACAACATGGTGACCACACCTATTGGAAGGATTTATGGTTGTGATCACACAGGCTATTTGGTTTGGTATAGCCACCCCACCCACCCCCAGATCAAAGCGGCATAATCAGACACACACATCTGGAACTCGGCAGCCATCCGTCCCTACCCCGTTGCAAAATGACTCCCATAGGCCTTTAACAGCCACCGGGAAAATTTGGTGGTTTTCCAGGTGAGGCGCTTCTGTGGCAGCTTTTCTGGCATCTAAACACGCAGGTGCGCCATGGAAGCACAGTAGCCATGTGATCGCCCCTCACGTTTCCGGCGCGGCAGTACGCTGTTTCCAGCAACCCAACCAATCAGAGGGGCGCATCAGCCATGACTCCATGCTGGTGGTGTGGTAGCAATGTGAACCGGCCCTCACAGGCTGGGTACCCAATGCAACCGGTGTTGCGGGACCGGTGTGCAGGCTGCGAAGCACACCTAACTCCAGCGGCTTTTTTCTCTGCAGGATACTGCTGCGGCAACCTGCCTGTCTGGACACAACCAATGTGTGGTTAGGAGGCTCCTGGTATGCATGATGGTGATGTCTGAAGAGGGCTGCTGGTGGAAACTGATCTTGAGTTGCAGCTGACTTACAGCGACTCCATAGGGTATTCAAGGCAAGAGATCGACGGAGGTGGTTTGCCATTGGGAGCATCCCTGGACTTCGTTGGTGCTCTCCCCATCAAACATGAATCAAGGCCAGCCCTACTTAGCTTCCAAGATCTG
>NW_015202572.1:0-1369 GCF_001447785.1 Gekko japonicus | reverse complement strand
TCAATGGCAAACCATCTGTTGCAAGCCCTTTGGCAAACCATCTGTTGCAAGCCCTTTTGCAAGCCCTTGCAAGCCCTTTGCTGGGGTCACTGTAAATTGTTTGCAACTTAATGACACTTAACGTACATACCTTAAGCCACAAGTGAACGGTAGTATATCAATACTGGTTTTTATGGCTATTTTTTTACTGGTCTGTTAACATTGCTTTTGTGCTGTTTGTTTAATTATTTTATCATGTTATTTACTGAGTTGCCTGAGGTATGTCTGTCTGTCTATCATCTATCTATCTATCTATCTATCTATCTATCTATCTATCATCTATCATCTATCTATCCATCTATCATCATTATGGTATGACAAGTTTCACTGGAATAGACAATAGTACTAGGAAAAGTTGAAGGCAGTAGGAAAGGAATACCCAGCATGTGATGGATTGACTCAATAAAGAAAGCCGTTGCCTTCAGTTTGCAAGACCTGTTAATGATAGACTCCTTTAGAGGATGTTAATTCATAGCATTGCCATAAATTGAAAATGACTTGGTGGCATATAACACACACAGGTGTGTTGATGATCTACATTCTTCAATCATCCTTACTTTTCAGTGCATTGGTAACAGGCCACCTCTACCAGGTACCTGTGTGTGTATGTGTGTGTTTGGCTTAAGTGCCATCAAGTCACTGGCAACTCATGGCAACCATATGAATTAATGTCCTCCAAGACAAAACTGAGGGCTCTGACTTCCTTTATTTTGAGGCCATGTCTTGTTGGGTTTTACTCTTTTCCTGTTGCCTTCCTCTTTTCTTAACTTTATTATCTTTTCATGTGACTCTTGTCTTCTCAAGCTACCAGTATTGTGGGCAAATTCAGACTGACTCCAAACTTGGCTGGTGATACCATTGCTTTTGTAGATCCCCAGGGTCTATACCTGTGTGCAATAACTATGGTGGTTGAGTTTTATTTCCATCTGCCTAGCAAGCATGTGAAGTTGATTCTTCTCCAGGTCATGGAGGGGCAAGTGAGGAAATTAAATGATTTTGGCATAGTTCAGCAATGTGGCAGAGGAATGATGTAGGGGGGATGAGCTGCCCTGTCCTACGGTCCCATAAAACTTCTAAAGCCTCATCCTGCGGGATGTTCGTGTATAATGAAACTACATCTAGAGTGGCAAAAATAACTTCCTCTGTCTGTGATTGCAAATCATTAAAGTGGGTAAGGAAATCCATGGTGTCTCTTAGATAGGAGTGTGTGGTATGTGCAAACAGCTTAACGAAGAGGTCCAAATATTGGGCCAAGGGTTCAAAAATTGACACACATCCTGAAACTATAGGTCTACCAGGACAGTGACGGTATATGAAGAATCACCAAATA
>NW_015202571.1:0-1313 GCF_001447785.1 Gekko japonicus | reverse complement strand
CTCCCTCCCCCCTGTCCAGCTGATTGGGGGTGGGGCATGGGGGACCCCTGTCTCCACTGGGAGGTCTGGCAACCCTAGCAGAGTTTGGGGAAGGGAGGGATCTCAACAGAATATAGTGGTATAGACTCTACCCTCCGAAGCAGGCATTTCCTCCATGGGAACCGAGCAATGTTCCCTCTAAGCTGTGGAGTCTTGTGAGCAAAAATTCCACTTTGTGAGCTACTGGTATTAAAGTTGTGAGCGAGCGATTTGGCTCCTGCATAAATGAGTTTGCTCTGGAGCCGTCCTTCCTGAGCGAAGAGCAAATATGTGAGCCAGAGGCTAAAAAATTGTGAGCTAGCTCATACTAACTCAGCTTAGAGGGAACACTGGTCTGGAGATCAGCTGTGTTTTCCAGGAGAACTCCAGGCCCCACCTGGAGGTTGGCAACTCCACTCTCACCCAAGGAATGCTTGGGAATGTCACTGGTAGGGTCTGCATGTTGTTGGATATAGCGTTCTCTAATGTTAGGTCACGTCAGCATCTTTCACGGTGCAAAAATGCTGAGCGTCTATTTCCTTAGAAACAGTAAAATCCGCAACCCAGAATGAACACTAAAGGCTACGAAACCTATGATGCACTGTGAGTGTCAATCTCAGTGCACCTGCAATCGAAGCCCGCAGCTGCCAATGTTGCAAGCACGGCCATGCAGATAAGACTGGCCAATATCCAAAAGCCCTTTTGGGGAAAGGTTGTAGCTCAGCGGCAGAGCCTCTGCTTTCCATGCAGAAGGTCCCAGGTTCAATCCCCGGCATCTCCAGCTAAAAGGACCGGGCAGTAGACCTCTGCCTGAGACCCTGGGGAGCCACTGCCAGTCTGAGTAGACAATACTGACCTTTATGGACTGAGGGTCTGACTCAGTATAAGGTAGCTTCGTGTGTTTGAGGGGCAGAATTGCTCAGGGACAGAGGCTTGGATTTCACGACAGAATTCCACCTAGACTGGGCCTGACCTGGATAGCCCAGGGAAGCCCAATCTCGACAGATCTTGGAAGCTAAGCAGAACCGAACCTAGCAAGGACTTAGATGGGAGACCTCCAAGGAATACCAGGGCCAGGACACAGAGGCAGGCAATAATCAGCCACCTCTCTGAAATGCCCAAGCCCCACTGGGGTCACCAAAGGTCAACCATGGGGAAAAAAAATTCCACCTAGACTGGTAATAAGAGCCTTGTACTTCAGCTCAGAGAAGACTTCTTCTCATCTCAGATGTTTGACCTTTCTTCTTGTCACCCATCTCTCCAACTTGTCCCCCACTGATGATCTTCTCAAAGAA
>NW_015202570.1:0-1349 GCF_001447785.1 Gekko japonicus | reverse complement strand
TAGAGGCATCAAACTCACAGAGGACTTCCTCAGGATGCCTGTCCACAAAAGAGGGGGGGAGGTCTAGCATGGAAGGGGGGTGGCAGGTTGGAAAACCAAGTCGATGGGCAGATACAGCAAGGGCATCTAATGATGCCAAGCCCAGCAGGTGGGTGCCCAGAGGAACAGACGTTGAGGATCTTAGGGTCTAAAGTGCAAAAGGAGGGAGGTCTAGTGTGGGAGTGGGGTGGCAAATTGGAAAACCAAGTCGATAGGCAGGTATAGCAGGGGCAGCTGGTGATGCCAAGTCCACCCCCACCCCCGGCTTTGACAATTAATTGATCGGAGCCAGCGTGTCTGGCTCACGAACCACTGCCATGAGCCTAACAAACCTCTGTAAAAAGCATGGCAGTTTGTGGGTAATGCAATCTCACAAACCATGAACCGGCCATGTTCATGATGAAATTAGGTTTGTGCTCATCCCTATTAGAGATTCCTGGCTATACCAAACCAGAGAATCTAACACATTTCATTTTATCTCTTTGCTACAAACACATGAAGCTGCCTTATACTGAATCAGATCATTGCCCCACCAGAACTAGTATTGTCTCCTTATACTGGCAGTGGCTCTCCAGGATCTGAGGCTGAGGTCTTTCTCATAATTTACCATCTTATTGTTACTGGAGATGCCAGGGATTGAATCTGGAACCTTCAGCATGCCAAGAAGATGTTCTGCCACTACACCATGTGCAAAGCTGATATTACCATTTCTAATTCAAACTGTAAGCCAAAGAAATTTATTTTCCTGCATTTCCTAAGTTTATAAGTTTATTTATATATTTAGGTTTTGGGTTTTTTAAAAAAAATCATGGAATAAATAAAATCCATCAGATCTTCCTGTGGTCACCCATCTGCCTTCCAACTTTTCCAACCCCATTGGTCACACTAATCTCCCATTTTAAAAAATGCTTGTATCGACCATTTAAAACAACAACAAATAGTTTTTGCTGAGGGACAACTGTTTGGCTTTTTCATTACATTTCTTTGTATCCCACAGAAGTGTCACATGCTCTGTGACTCACTAGCATAGCAGACTGATGTTTCACTTTGCTTTAAAGGAAATGGGCCTCTGCTTCATGAGGAGTGATAATAAGGCCTTCATGTGCCCACTCATCTTCCCACACCTCTGTACTTACATGGTGCAACCTCCTGTTAAGTAATTTCCTGAATCTATGGGTGGAGAGGGAGGTTTCCATCAGCAGACAGCAAAGATAGAGCCCATCAGTTTACCATGCAGATGGTTGCTCCTCCCCAAAAGCCATCTGAAGTAATGACCTCTTTTCTATGTCCCCTAATTGTTTAGACCTGCT
>NW_015202569.1:0-1328 GCF_001447785.1 Gekko japonicus | reverse complement strand
TGGGAGGGCATAAATTGCCAGATTAAGATTACCAGCTAAAATGATTTTAAAAAATAAAAAATAATAATCAGATTTGAAACATGGTAGATGAGAAACACACAGAATCAGCAGACGTAGGCTGTGGTCACATGGTCATTTTGCTCGGGTTTCACCACTGTTCCCTATCACATTTAAAAGGGCTGATCAGATGGCCACATCTGTCTCCCGTATCGAAGCGAACTCACCCCCACAATCTTTCCGGTTTCTTAGCAATTTTTCCGACACTGGAAAAATAGAGTACTTTGCAAATATTTGGCTGTGAATCTGCAATTTTGCCAGTCTGGAAAGCCATCTCACGCTATGAATGCAATTAGGTCACCTGAAAGTCCTTCTTGAGCTGAAATCCCCCCCCCCCAGCTTTTGCCATTGTGCACAAGAGCAGTCCTGCATTGAATATATTCAACACCTGAATATTCAAGTGTACATATATAGTGCTTGGTTGTACATCAGTGGTTCATTTTGTTTGCTGTTTGCGGGGGAAACACTGTAAAAATAAGGGAGTGCAGCGCATCCAAGTGGGAGCGGTGATTTGGCCATGCACATATGGGTATTCGCAAAGAAAAATAAACTTGCACCGCGCTGCTCTATCTGGATAGTGCCTGGAGCCTTGTCGCACAAAGCAAATGGTTCAGGGAGGGATGTGTGATTATCCCAATCCACACACCCCCAATCAAATCTACAGTAGGAACAACTCGCACTAAGCTTGCCGTGTGACCACAGCCATAATGCTCACTAAATGCTGGCAGGAAGAGGACACGTCTTCTTGAAAAAGGCAGGGGAAGGCGTCTTACTCACCTGGCCCGGCAGGCTGTGTAAAAGTCTGTGTATATCCTGTGAAATAAACAAGATTTTCAGGAGGTGTCATGAAACATGAAGAATAACTTCTTGTTCTTGCTTTTGTTTAGGCTCTACTGGAAAAGAAGGCGGTGAGTATTGCGCTGTGTGAATGATCAGCAACGTCCTTTTCACTGGAATCCAGCTTTTCTGTGGCCCGTTTTCCCTCTCAGTTTCTAGAAGAGTCCCTTGGTGGTTGCCTACATAATGCATAGCACAGTTTTAGTTCCCTGTTGAAGTTAAATGGAACCTAACTGAAGTGAAGCAAAAGATTTGCATTTATTTTATAGCTTGGATCCACCAGTAATTTCCATGGATGGAAAAGATTTTCTTCAGCAGAGAATGGCTTTCTCACCTCCTCCCTCTCAGTGCAGCCAAAATGCCCCCTGAAACGCTCAAAATCACACTCTAGAATCATACAATCGTAGAGTGGGAAGGGGCCAGACAGGCCATCT
>NW_015202568.1:0-1084 GCF_001447785.1 Gekko japonicus | reverse complement strand
GCCTCTCTCTATCCGAGATGAGCAACGACAAGGAGAAACAGGTTTCTCCAAAGAGGAGAAACAGCTTCCCTCTGAGGAGGAGATTCCGGTCCCCACCATGGCTGGGGGGGGACTCCCATGACCCAGGCGAAGGCACCAGTGACCAATACACCTCTTGTGACCGTCGCTGGGAAGGGAGCAGTCCCAAAGACAACGTCGACCCATTTGTTCCTGACCCTGTTGGGCCAGCGGCAGCCACCTGGCCAGGGGTACCGACCGAGCTCCAGGTGGAGCCAATTCAACCCAGACTCCACGGCAGAGACTTATATGCTTATGCAGAAGCCCTAGAGAGATAGCAGGTTTGACTTGGGGTTTGCCTCAATTGGAGGGGGCCCCTTAGAACCACCGCCGGGAGCATGGGTGACACAGAGATCGAAGGTGAGGAGTGGGCGCGTGTCCCCAGATGAGGGACTGGAACTGGCCCATAGAATGGAGGTGGCAGACCGGGAGAGGTGGCAGCGGCAACAGGAGTTGGAGGAAGTCATATGTGCGATCCCGCAGTTGGTGGTTTGAGCCATACAAGCGGAGAGGGAAGCCCAACCGGCGGCACCAGTACTTCCCGCAGCCCCACCGGCTCCTCCACCACCACCCAGACCTGAGGAGGTACCTGGGCTGGAACCCGAGGAGGCCCCGGCTCCAGCGCCACGGCCAAGAAGCCCGAGAGGCCAGGTGCTACACCATCCGAAAGATCTAATCAAAGTCACATTCGACAGAAACACTGAGGAACTATCCTACTTTGTGGTTCGAGTGATGAAGTTCGTGGAAAGGTTGGGCCACCTGTTCCAGGATGACAGCAGCCGAGTGGATGTGGTGGCCACCTGGTTATGGGGAGCCGCCGCGGCTTGGTATGTGGGACTGCACAACGCCCGGGGCCTGGAGCTGGTGAATTTGGATGCTTTTATGTGGCCGTTGTGTGCCCAGTTTGAGGACCAGAATGCCAGGCCCAAAGCGAGGGCGTTCCTGCACACCCTAAAGCAAGGGAAGAGGTCAGTGAGAGAATACTCCTCAGAGTTTATGTTGCACGCGGCAAAGGTCCAAACTTGGC
>NW_015202567.1:0-1792 GCF_001447785.1 Gekko japonicus | reverse complement strand
GGATTTGGTTTATGGGGTCTGAGTTACAGCCCCCATGAAAAAAATCCTCACCAAACCTGGAGGACAAGTAGAGAGATTCTGGGATTCAGGGCCTATTCCCCTGGATCCAGCTCCTGTTGACTGAGGCAGTGTGCCTGCAGACTATAAATACTTGGAGGGAGGGAGGCCAGGTGGACCTCTGCCCACCGAAATACGCAGGTTACTTCCTTCTGGAGGGATCAAGACCTTGTGCCTCCCTGGCAGCTGACATGCACCTTCACAGTCATGTTAGTGAGAATCAGAACAGGAGAGCACTGTATCGTGTGCCGGAAGAAGTGCAAGTCAAGTCGCTCTTCGCTCCAGCCAGTTGATGCTGTGCGCTTTCTCTGACTGGCTCCACATTCCTTAGAGGACTAGGCGCTGGCATTGTGCTCCCCAGCTGAGGAGACGGGCATCTGTGCTGTTTTCCACTCTGGGTACAGTGGCAGGGAGGAACGCCAGCCTCACTGGCCGATGAGGCCCATAAGAACAGTGGCAACGGTGGACTCTGTTGGAGGTTCTGGGGCCCGGGGAGGAAGAGTGCGGCTCCTCGGAAGAAATGGCGCCGGCCCCTACTGGATCCCTTCCTTCATTGTCTCCTGGGAGGGGAGGGGGAGGGAGAAGAGGCTACACCTTTTCCCCTTCTCTGGCGTCACTTTTTTGTGTCTGTTTGCTCTCAAGGTTGTGGCCACTTCCTTAGTCATGCAGGCACAGAGATCTAGGTAGAGGGGAGCCTTGTCAACGATCACCACGGGTGGGGAGGGGAGAGCCAGTTTGGTGTAGTGGTTAAGTGCGCGGACTCTAATCTGGGAGAACCGGGTTTGATTCCCCACTCCTCCACTTGCACCTGGCTGGGTGACCTTGGGTCAGTCACAAGCTCCGGCACAGCTGTCCTTGAAAAAGAGCCGTTTCTGTCAAGAGCTCTCTCAGCCCCACCCACCTCACAGGGTGTCTGCTGTGGGAGGGGAAGGGAAAGGAGTTTGTCAGCTGTTCCGAGACTCCAAGTGAAGGGCGGGGTACAAATCCAATCTCCTCTTCTCTTCTTCTTCTTCCTCCAAATGCAGATGCCTTCAGTAGTCTGGAGCCCACTTCCCCTGGCCAAGGCTGGAGGTGGGGAGGCTTTTGGGGGGGCCTCCTGGCCTTCAGAAGCAGAGGGGAAGCTCTGAGGAGCGTAAGGGAGCCTTTGCCCTGCGCGGGGGAGAGAGCTGCTGAGGGAGGGAGAAGCCGCTGGAGTCCTCATGGAGGCTTCCGCTGGAGGCGCAAAGGACGAGGCCCGCTGCGCTGTCCTCTCACAGCCGCTCCCCTGTAGAAGCTACCGGGGAACACACCCCGCCTGAGGCTGTTTCTCCTCGTTCACTCTGGGCGCCACTGCTAGAGAGCGAGAAGCAGGAGGAGACGAAGACCATTTTGTGTGATGTTTAATCCCTGAAGGAGGCAAGAGAGCGGTGGTGAGGCTTTTTGGGGGCCTCCTGGCCTTCAGAAGCAGAGGGAGGAAGTGTGGGGAGCTCTGAGGAACGTAAGGGAGCCTCTGCCCTGCGCGGGGGAGAGAGCTGCCGAAGGAGAAGCCGCTGGAGTCCTCATGGAGGCTTCCGCTGAAGGCGCAAAGGACGAGGCCCACTGCGCTGTCCTCTCACAGCCGCTCCCTTGCAGAAGCTGCCGGGGAACACGCCCCGCCTGAGGCTGTTTCTCCGCGTTCACTCCGGGCGCCACTGCTAGAGAGCAAGAAGCAGGAAGAGCCGAAGACAATTTTGTGTGATGTTTAATCCCTGAAGGA
>NW_015202566.1:0-1471 GCF_001447785.1 Gekko japonicus | reverse complement strand
CAATCTCTTCTCTTCTTCTTCTTCAAATGGTCCTGGCCCACTTTGCCTTTTTCTGGCAGTTCACTGCTGGCTCTACTCATCTCATACCCAGATCTCTGCAGGCTCCCTGGGTAGCGTTGCCGGCTCTGGCTTGGGAAATTCTTGAAGAAGAAGAGGTTAGATTTACACCCCACCCTTCGCTACCCGAAGGAGTCTCAGAGCAGCTTACAATCTCCTTCCCCTCCCCACAACAGACACCCTGTGAGGCAGGTGGGGCTGAGAGAGCACTTTTGAGGACTGCTCCTGAGAGGACAGCCCTGAGAGAACTTGTGACTGACCCAAGGTCACATCATCAGCTGCATGTGGAGGAGTGGGGAACCAAACCCGGTTATCCTAGGAGAGCCAGCTCTGAGAGAACAGCTCTGACAGAACTATGGCTTGCCCAAGGCCATCCAGCAGCTGCATGTGGAGGAGTGGGGAATCAAACCCGGTTCTCCCAGATTAGAGATCCGAAAATGAACTATGTAGCCGTGCGAAGTCACCACTTTGACAGAGGAGACCAACAGGGCAAGATCAGAGGCGCCATGGGGAGGGGAAGGGAAAGGAGATTGTAAGCCGCTCTGAGACTCCTTTGGGTAGTGAAGGGTGGGGTATAAATCCAATCTCTTCTTCTTCTTCTTCTCGCGACCTCTTCCAGCTCTATGTTTCTACAGGAGATCTCCAGCCACCACCTGGAGGTTGACAACCCTACATCACACAATACTTCTCCGTTTGACTTGATTATTGACTACACTTTATTTGCTACCTAAATCAATATACAATGAGACCATACCGCCACCCCCCCTACACACTGGCTTTTCAGTAGCTGCAGTCAGGCGAGGGGGAGGTCTTGGGCCATTAACTCACGCGAAGACAAGCTGCCATGTTGTTTGTTCCGCCAAGCCCACAATAAGCAGTCTCAGCATCTTTAGGAGGCCGTGCTAATTAATAATCACCCAGGGTGGCCATAAAAGGGATCCCTAAACTTGTCAAATCAGGACAAGGTTTGAGTCAAGTGGTACCTTTGAGACCAACAGAGTTTTCGTCATAGAATGATAGAACAGAATCGTAGAATCACAGAGTTGGAAGGGACCTCCAGGGTCATCTATTCCGACCAGTGTTCCCTCTAAGCTGCGTTAGTGTGAGCCAGCTCACAGTTTTTTAGCCTCCGGCTCACACATTTTTGTCTTGGCTCAGGAAGGAGGGCTCCCAGAGCAAACTAAGTTAGGCAGCAGCCGAATCGCTCGCTCACAACTTTAATGCCCATAGCTCACAAAGTGGAATTTTTGCTCACAGGACTCCACAGCTTAGAGGGAGCATTGATTTTGACCCCCTGCACAAGGACGGAAATTCGCAAATACCTCCCCCCCACACCCACAGTGACCCCTGTTCCAGGCCAAGAAGATGACAGAGGGGAAAAAAACAACTTCCGGGATCTCCAGCCAAACTGGCC
>NW_015202565.1:0-1477 GCF_001447785.1 Gekko japonicus | reverse complement strand
TTCAACCTCCAGGTGGGGCCTGGAGACTTTGCTTTTACAATTGCTCTCCAGTTGACAGAGAAGAAGAAGAAGAGGAGATTGGATTTATACCCTGCCCTTCACTTGGAGTCTCAGAGCGGCTTACAAACTCCCTTCCCCTCCCCACAACAGGCACCCTGTGAGGTCGGTGGGGCTGAGAGAGCTCTGACAGAAACTGCTCTTTTTCAAGAACAGCTGTTATCAGAGCTACGGCTTGCCCAAGGTCATCCAGCAGCTGCGAGTGGAGGAGTGGGGAATCAAACCCGGTTCTCCCATATCAGAGCACTTAACCACTACACCAACCTGGCTCTCACCTTTGGGGTCTGCCCTCCAAAGCAGTCATTTTCTCCGGAAAAACTGATCTCTGTAGACTGGAGATTAGATGTAATTCTGGGGGCTCCTCGAGTCCCACCTGGAGGCTGGCATCCCTAGGTATTTCCCAACCCGGAGCTCTCAACTCTAGTCCCCATGGGGGGGGATGCGTGTGACTTGTGGTTGTACAGAGTTGTAGAACTTGTAGCAATGTTTGCACCATAACAGACTGGAACAATTTTTAAGATGGCGGATGGGACGGCAGACTTCATTAAGTAAGACCATGCCAGGTACAAAAAGGATCTCAGGTTGTGCTAGATGCGGCTGAAAATATAAAAGCCTGTAGTCGTTTGGATTTACGTCTATCATAAGGGAGGGGAAGTTGGCGAAGGAAGGGGAGAAGTCAAAGTAATAAGGGATGAACACGAGCAACCACTGAAAGGTTAATTTGGGTACATATCGTAAACACACATAACCAAATTAAAGTTTAAATCGTTGCTCATGTTCAGCCTTTATTGCTTTGACTTCTCCCTTCCTTCGTCAAGTTCCTCTCCCTTAACAGTTGCCAGTCTCCAACTGTTGGCTGAAGATCTCCTGGAATTAGAACTGGTCTCCGCGTAACAGTTTGGTGTCGTGGTTAGGAGCGCGGACTCCAATCTGGGAGAACCGGGTTTGAGTCCCCACTCCTCCACATGTAGCTGCTGGTGTGACCTTGGGTCAGTCACAAGTTCTCTCAGAGCTGTTCTCTCACAAGCAGTTCTCAAAAGAGTTAGCCACATCTGCCTTCCCAGGGTGTCTGTTGTGGGGAGGGGAAGGGAAGGGGATTGTGTAAGCTGCTCCAAGACTCCTTCGGGTAGTGAAGGGTGGGGTAGAAATCCAATCTCTTCTTCTTCCACTGGAGAAAACAGCAGCTTTGTAAGGTGGACTCTGTGGCATTATACCCCACTCTCTTCAGACTCCACCTCCAAAGTATCCAGGAATTCCCCAGCCCAGGGCTGGCAACCGTATTTCCTCGTGTTGTGAGATAGCAAGATTCCTACTTCTGGGTGTTCCATTAGTCTGTCTGCAAAGCTTCAGGTGTGTTGTTAGGAACCGCAAGGATAGCCAACATCCAATTACATCCTCATCCAGTTCGATTCTCAAAGGC
>NW_015202564.1:0-1376 GCF_001447785.1 Gekko japonicus | reverse complement strand
TTTTTTTTTTTTTAAGAAATTTTTATTTTATAAAAAAACAAACACAAGACAAACAAACATACATACATCGATTGGGGGTTCCGTCACATCATTAAATTGTCTATTTCAGCACCTCCTACAATATTTAGTTATGTATTTTCCACATTCCACCTTGCATTTTTGTGTCAGTCTCTTGCGTATGCTTAGAAATAAAGTTCTCGTTTCCTTCTAGATCGGTTGTATGTCTGTATATTTTGTTTGTTTCAACCCATTTGTAGAATCTTAACAATGTATTTTCAAAGCTGCCTTTGGTTTGTCCTCTCAGCACGAAGGTAACCTTTGACACAGCACAGTGGGTGCCGTCGCAAAATGGCCGCCTCCGGAGGCGGAGAGAGCCACAAAATGGCTGCTGTGGCGAAGAGCCTTCTGCTGCGGTGGCAGCTCCTGCCCCAACGCCAAGAAGTTCTGTAACACTGGGGGGCCCCCACCCAGATATCTCTGCATTCATCAGAGGGTTGTACATAAAATTCTGTGCATCCTCTTTGAAAGAGATGGTCGCCATTGTCTGCTTTCATAGCGCTGGGTTTATTTATTATTTACTTATTGATTTATACCCTGGCTTTGTCCCCAAAAGCAATATTCCCTCTAAGCGGTGGAGTCTTGTGAGCAAAAATTCAACTTGGTGAACTACCGTGATTAAAATTGTGAGCAACTGATTTGGCTGCTGCATAAATCAGTTTGCTCTGGAGCTCTCCTTCCTGAGTTGAGGCAAAAATGGGTGAGCCGGAGGCTAAAAAACTATGAGCTAGCTCACACTAACTCAGCTTAGAGGGAGCACAGCCCAACAGGGACCCAAAGCGGTGTACATCAGTCACTGTCCTCCATTTCATCCTCACGACAACCCTGTGAGGTAGGTGAGGCTGAGGGTGCATGCCAGGCCCAAGGTCACCCAGCAAGCTACCTTGGCACGAGTAGGGATTCAAACCTGGGTTACCCACTTCCTAGTCTGACTCTGTAACCACTACACACTAGTGATCTCCCCACCTCCCAGAGAGCCAACCGGCCGTGTTATTGCCTACAATGCTGACACAGAACCAGTGTGGTGCACTGGTAACGTTGCCAACCTCCAGGTGGGTGTAGAAATAACAGAGAGATCACAGGTAGGTTGCAAACAATGAAGAAAACAGCCGTGATGTATAATGAATATATATATATTTAGAATGTTCTGTTGCATTGAGTAGTATTTCATCAGCAGGTAGTCAAGAGGTACGCATCCACACGAACGGAACTTGCATATACTCCCGTTTCACATGACCGCTTTATCTAAGTGTGCTGCGTGAAGAACATTAGTTTACACGTCAACCATTATAATCCGTGAACTTGGCACAAAACATTCT
>NW_015202563.1:0-1343 GCF_001447785.1 Gekko japonicus | reverse complement strand
CTCCAGGCAGAACATCTTAATGGATCCTCTACCCCTGCAGAGTCTTGATACCCCTGTAAGTCTAAATATCAGCAAGCAATAGTCTGTCCATGACAAGGGGACCATCTTTAATCCCCCCCGACACCTTCTTCCTACCCTGAACAAAACACCAGCTCAAGAATGTGACCTGCACAGTGTGTGTGGCCTGTTGGTACCTGAGACAAGCCCATGGTTGTCATGGATACCATGAAATCCTGAGCCACTCCCCACAAGGTAGTCTTGGTATGGATGTTGGTCCCCCAAGAAAACCAGCCTAGGAGTCCTCAACACCACATCCAAGACCACCTCCACAAGTTCAGCCAGGAAAATAGCTGAGTAGCAGAGTGGGCAGTATACAAACAGAATCCTGATCCTATCTCACACTCTCACCACTAGATACACACTCTCAAACCCAGCACAGTCCTGGACAGGGCACTGAGACAGGGGGGTAGAATCCCGATACATTACAGTGACACCCCCTCCTTGGCCACCAGGCCTATGCTGATGCATCATTGAGTACCCTGGGGAGCACAGTTGGGAAAGGTTAACATCTCCCCCTTCCCCAACCAGGTCTCAGTGATACATGCCAGGTCAGCCCTCTCCTCCAGAATTAAAGTATGGATGGCTGCCACTATACCTGTAACTGACCTGGTGTTATGTATTCAACTACATATGGCAGAGCTTGAGTCAAAAGCTCTATCTTGCCCCAGTATCCAAAAGTATACAATCTGATTGGGCGCTCCGAACAGATTACCAATCAGAGCATCAGAAAAGGTTCTGGAGGGAAACCTATTTATTGGTTGTTATCTATGCTTAAGGACTGGTTGTTATCTGACAGATGGGTGTGGTTACCCAAGCCCAGACAGTTTAAAAGTGAGCCTGTTGCTCCCTTGTTTGTGTTCGTTCTTCACCTATCTAATAAAGCTGAATCACTGTTTTGGAAAAAGCTGCGTTGAGTCTCGTACTTAACACCTGGCATTTAAAAACAAGATATTAAAGCCCAGTAGGATGTTGATATGGTCACCAGCATCACTCTAGCTAGAAGAAGAACCAGAAGGGACGACAGTATGCAAATGTCTGCTGTTCCTTCCCCTTGCCTGGCCTATTCTTCTCCCAGAACCATATCTCCCCCTACCCCACACCCTATTAATCATGGCACCATCTCCCTCCCCATTCTGCTCCCCCAGACACATTCCCAGTCTGCAGGTGAGATAACGACACAACAGACAACAGCCCAGATACCAACTGTCACCTGGATCTGGATAGGACAAACCCCTCATCTCTCACCTCGCTCTTGACAGGACATAAACACAGAGCCAACCAGC
>NW_015202562.1:0-1356 GCF_001447785.1 Gekko japonicus | reverse complement strand
TTCAGTACCTGGTGCTGGTGGTGGTTGAGCGTCAACGTGCACAGATCCAGGTCCTCCTGGTGAGCGGATGGTGCTTTCTGATTCCCGTGGGATTGGCAGGCATGGGCGATGTGGCCCTGCTGTCTACACATTTGGCAGAGGGCATCACGGAAGTGGCAGGTTTTGCACTCGTGTGCGTCCCCGCAGCTGGCGCAGGATGCTTGGGTGGCTTGTGTTCCTCGAGGAGAGGTGGCTCCGGCCTGGTGTTGGGGCTTCTGGCGGCTGGGTTGGCGAACTTGTAGGACCTCCTCTTCATCCAAGTTGTCGGACGCAGCAGGAGGTGACACGTGGTGCAATGAAGATGGTGGACAGTCCCAGTGTGAGCCCTTGTACGCGGTGCCTACCAGTTTGCGATGGAGCTTCGCATCCCGCAGACCCCAGACGAATTGTGTCAGGATGTACTCTTCTACCTTCATGAACCCACAATCCATTGTGTGTTGGCGGAGGTCGGCCATGAAGGTGGCAGCCGTCTCACTGGGCTTTTGGAGGCATGCTTGGAAGTCCATGTGCTTGGCTATCATTGTAGGCTTTGGCCTTGTTAAGGTGTTCTCTAGGAGTGTCTTGGGCGCCAGGAGGCTTTTGGCGAGACGAATGCTGGCCACCCCACTGTCAGCAAGCTGCCAATGGTTCTTTGAACTCCTATATGCATCTGGTACCTGTGTTTGTCAATGTACCTTTTCTGTATGTTTCCCCCCCCTCCCTAAGAGTCAGCCCATTTACCCATGCACATATATTCATAGCTGCATTCTTATTAGTCTACTCCAGGCCTGTCTGCTGTAACGTTATCATTTCCAAGGTCACAGGTGGTTAAGAGATGGAGGCGGCTCTCTGGTTTGCTTTGTTTTAAGGAGTAGGTTTTAATGAGTAGAAACTGTGGGAAGTATTAGACACTGATAACGAAGTTACCGTTGCGTTCCCAGAGATGTTGGGTGCGTAAACTGCTTTTGGGGCATGAGCGGGAATCTTAGCTATTGGCTGCATTGATTTCGCTTTAACCTTCCTAGCTCAATCCGTTAGGGTTATTCTGAACAGTTCTCCTGTGCAGTGACTCATGGCTTCAATAAAGTAATACCTTTTTACAAGTGTGTACTCCGTTGAATTGCGGTGGGACCTGACACCCACATGTGCTGAGGAGTAGCGCCCATTTCTTGCCGGCACCGGTGACCTCGTGGTAGGTGAAGAAGCAAGTGACAGGAGGGACCTGGCCTGGCCACCCTACCCCACTCCAGGATCCAGGAGGCCACGATGCGGAATTGTAGCCCGCTCAGTAACAGAATGAAGAATACACGCCTGGCAGAGAGAGCAATCAGCTGCTCA
>NW_015202561.1:0-1367 GCF_001447785.1 Gekko japonicus | reverse complement strand
ATTGGCTTCTCTTATGTTCTTATGCCATAGAGTTCGATTTCCAAAGCAGCCATTTTCTCCAGGGGGACTGATCTCTCTCGCCTGAAGACCAGTTCGAATCCCAGGAGACCCCCCCAGCCACCAGCTGGAGATTGGCAACCCTACAGCCAGTCCCTCAAAGCAACCACGCACGCACAGCTACCATTTGGGTTCGTCTCTCCCACCGTCTCCTTTTGAAGCAATTCTCCGTAGGAAACTGTTAACTAAATATTTCGTTTTAAAACGTCAGGGGAGCTATTATATACATAATTGCCTATTAAATCAAAACCTATCCCTTATCTAGGGGTATAAACAAAGTGTTCACATTCTGAATCAATATGCATCGACTTTCCTGTTCAAAACAGCCTCGAGCTACAGAGTTGGGGATAACTTTTTGTCCATTGCTTTGTAAACTCATACCTTATTTTCAGACATCCCTTTCCCTCCTGAAACACACATTTCCAGGGGTTTTCGTTTCTTCTGCTCTGGGGACATGAGATAAACCAGGCTCCAAGGATATTCCAGGCTCAATTGGGTCTCTCCTCGGTAATTATTTTTTATTTTATTTCTTTATTCAATTAGACTGCTAGGCCACCCTTCCCTACAAGTAGGGCTCAGGGCGGCTTACAACAGAATAATAACAACTGAACAACATTAAAACCATTAGAAACAAAACAATGGATAAAAGCAAAACATACCAGATGGCGGAAAATCAGGTCCCCTAATCTCCTTGGGGGAAGGGGTTGCGAGCGATGGGGGGAGTAGATGAGAATGTCAGATGTCCTCCCCGCCCCCCGTCACTGTCCTTGACTTGAGTTACTTCCTCCATAAGATTACAGGAAAAGGCCCTCCTGACAGTCCCACCAATCAGAGAAGCTTGTCTGGTGGGCACACGACAGAGGGCCTTTTTGGTGGCAGCCCCGTGGTGTGCCTGGCCTCCTCACTTTCAACCTTCAGGTTTCAACCTAGTCCAACCCACCTGCACTCTGCCCTACAACATACCCGAAAGATGGTCGTCCAGCCTCCACTTGAAAATGTCCAGCGAAGGAGCATCCACCACTGTCCCGAGGCAGACTGTTCCACTGCTCAACCACTCTTGCAGTTAGGAAGTCTCTCCTGATATTTAGCCGGTAACGACTCCCTTGCAATTTCCACCCATTAGACCTAGTCTTGCAATCCGGAGCAAGAGAGAATAGATCTGCTCCATCTTCTACATGACAGCCCTTCAGATACTTGAAGACTGCAATCATGTCCCCTCCAAGCCTTCTCTTTCCCAGGCTAAACATACCGGACTCTTTCAGCCTTTCTTCGAAAGACTTAGATTCCAACCCTCTCACGATCCTGGTTGC
>NW_015202560.1:0-1368 GCF_001447785.1 Gekko japonicus | reverse complement strand
GGCGCACAAAACCCACTCTGCCCTCAAGGGAAATAGCAGCAAGATTAGGGCTTCTTTATTCTGGAGGCGAAGCATAAGAAGGTGCTAATCCAAAGAAGGGCTAATTGAATGGTTGTAAAAATGATATTTGCCTGAAGATCTGGACAAAAGAAGGCTTCTCTCCAGGCCCTGCCTGGAGGTTGGCAACCCCATTATTAGGTGTGCGGGAGGGGTAGCCCCGCCTAGGGCACTAAAAAATTTTGGGCCGGCCCTGGGTGGACAGTGCAAGGAGACAAGCCACTGACTCTATATTAGGAATCTTCAATGGGAGTGCAGACCTGGCAGGAGGCCAATTAGCCATGAAGGGCAAGGAAGTTTATTGCTCTTCCTTCTACTGGAGGTTTTCAAATCATTTTCCAGATATACGTGAGAGCTGTCAAGAGCAGGAAGGGGGAAAACTAGGTCCTCCTGGTCCAGAATAATTGTCTATTTGCTTACTTTGCTTTATTTTGTCTCATTTGGCAAGTGTTTTGCTTATGAAGGAGGAGCACAAGAAAACCCTCAAATGGAACCTTGGTAATGTGAATTCAGAGAAAGTCCACTCCACATGGCACCTCAGCCCCTGCGGATCCACGCCACCGTCGCTCTCCCATTTATCGAGCCCCCCCCCCTTCCCGATCATCCAAATGTTTTGAATACTCCCTACCCTGGTAATTTGAATAAATGAGGGTGTCCTTTTAATTGGATCACTTAAACAGCAGCTATCTTGGAAGAAGATGTTAATTAAAATTAAACAAAAAGACTGGTGAACCTCATTTCAACAGGAGGGTGGCATTACTTAACAACCCTGAGAAACCAAACGAAGCCTCCTAATGAGGGATCTGAGAGTGCTTTCCAAATTCTGAACACAGAATATTTAAAAATAAGGGAGCTTCGGGTAGAAAATAATAACTCACAGCACACTAATGAAGGCAAGACAAGATGCTGGGGTTAGGAATTTTAAAAACAACAAGGAAATCAGGAGAGAACAGAGCAATCCTAAGCATGTGAACTCAGGGGCCTTACATCCAGGAAAAGTGGACTGCAGCCTAAATAAGGCACAGGAGAGAGAATATTGGATTTTTATTTCTGGTTGGAACACTAGATTAACAGGGGGCCTTAGCTAAATTTATGTCACCTTCAGTTTCCCATCTGCAAAACAGAAACAATTGTGAGCTTGCCTCATAAAAAACATTAAGAGAAACAGAGGGAGGAAGAAATTGCAAAGGAAAGTGGATGAAGCGCTGAAGAAGTTCTGTGTTCAGGTTCCCATTCAACAACAAAGTCTGTGGCCCTGGGTTAATTCTCACTCTCCCTTGACTGATCTACCTCACTGGTTTGCAGTGAGGT
>NW_015202559.1:0-1466 GCF_001447785.1 Gekko japonicus | reverse complement strand
AAACATATAAAATCAGTAGTCATGCTTGCGTTAGGGAGAATCCGGACCATTGATGTAACTAGATATGGCTGGTTATCAGTAGGTGGGAGATTGCAACCTTGGGGGGGCAATATGTGGATGCCCACTGCCTCAGCCAAAGGCCTGGTGGGGTGTGTGACTGAAATAAACAAGGAGGAGGAGGAGATTGGATTTATACCCCGCCCTTCACTACCCAAAGGAGTCTCAGAGTACCTTACAATCTCCCTTCCCTTCCCCTCCCCACAACAGACACCCTGTGAGGTAGGTGGGGCTGAGAGAATTCTTTTGAGAACTGCCCTTGAGAGAACAGCTCTGAAATAACTTGCAATTGACCCAAGGTCACACCAGCAGCTGCATGTGGAGGAGTGGGGAATCAAACCCGGTTCTCCCAGATTAGAGTCAGCACTCCTAACCACTACACCAAACTGGCTTGTCTAGAGAGTGGATAAAGAATTGTGAACTAGGTCATATTCTGAGGGTACAATAGCCTTAAGACAGGGGTGATTGCTGACTCAGTCCTTCTGTGCATTAATGCTGTGTGGGGAAAGGACTAATTCTCTTAAGTCATATTCAGGCTGTTTCCCTTTTTGTATGTTGGGAAGTTAGGAAGTGCTTAAGGTGGAGTATTTGAGCTATTTCCCTGTTGTCATGCTGGGGGAAATGTCTTGCTGAAGCCCCATCTGAATTTTACTGAAATATGGGGGGTTCCCTTATGGATGTCTATATGGTCTGATATCAGGGAATATGATGGTTTCAAGCCATAGAAGGCTTCAAGTGTGTCAGAACCTTCAATTGGGCCCAGAAGCAAGTTGAGAGCCAGTGTGTATGGAAGAAGACCAGCGTGATATGGTCCCTCCCTACAACCTACTTTGAACAGCAAAGGTACACAGAAATGGTCTCACAGAATTAGGGATCTCACTTCCCTTCTGTATCAAATCCTGAATCCAGGAATGGGCCAGAAACACTGTAAGATTTTCCCATGTGAGGTTGCTGATCAGGATCCAGGATGATTAAAATGTTCCTGTACTGGGAGAGGCATTTTAACCATCTTTTATTGTACAGATTTCTTAGTAGGATATGATGTGTTTTGCAAACTGTGATGACCCTGCTCAAGTCCTAGGGACAGAGTGGAACAGAATGTTGAGAAATCCATGACCACGTCTCTCAAAGTGACATTTAATCTGGATAAGCAGCTATGGGGAGGGACCAAAGTGGTTTGGTGGAGTGGGTTTATTGCAACCACACTGTTCCCAAGCTGCATTAAATGATGATGTCCCCAAAGTTTGTACTCCTTTGGCTCCGAGTATGACTGTAAGCAGCATGTAAGGCTCAGCTAGAAAGAAAGGCAAGCCTCATAGACTCTGCTATCTTCTTCTTTGATGGGTAAAAAGAATTCTCCCTCTCCTTTACTATTGCCACTGTTGCAGTCAGGGGTCATTTCGTAGAAA
>NW_015202558.1:0-1458 GCF_001447785.1 Gekko japonicus | reverse complement strand
ACACTAACTCAGCTTAGAGGGAACAATAGAGCCGACCCTCTTCAGGCTGCAGCTGTTCTGTATCATGTATCAGCTGTGGCTGCACAAAAATACCACACATTGAAAGAAGCTATAACTTGTTCTCTGTACCTCTTCCTTCTCTCGCGTATTCCTGGAAACAGACCACAAATCAGGACTCGTAGGAAATTGCTGCCTTTTCTCCAGTTCTCGTCTCGATCCTTTGGCAGCCTGTGAGTTCTTAACAGTGGTATTCTGTAAAGTGTACCTGAGCATTTGGCAAACATGCAAGGCCTTTTTTTTTTGGCCATCAAATCGCAGCTGACTGGTGACCCCGTAGGATTTTCAAGGCAAGAGACGAACAGAGGTGGTTGGCCATCGCCTGCCTCTGCTTAGTTAACCCTGGGCTTCCTTGGTAGTTGTCCATCCAAGTACTAACTAGGGGCAACCCGGCTTAGCTTTCAAGGTCTGACGAGATTGGGCTAGGTCAGGGCAATGTGTAACGCTGGTAAAGGCAAAGGTTTCCCTTGCTCGAGAGCCAGTCGAATCCGACTCTAGGGGGCGGTGCTCATCTCCGCTTCCAAGCCAAAGAGTCAGCACTGTCTGAAGATGTTTCCATGTTTCCGTGGTCATGGGGCCGGCATGACTGAACACCAAGGCGCATGGAACTCTGTTACCTTCCCACCCGAGCGGTCCCTATTTATTTACTTGCAATTTCTTGCTTTCGAACTGCTAGGTTGTCAGGAGCTGGGGCCAGAGACGGGAGCTCACTCCGTCACGCGACACTCGGGTCTCGAACTGCCGAACGACAGAACTTCCGGTCTGCAGCTCAGTGTGTTAACCTCTGGGCCACCACGGCACCTTGTGTAAGACTACCTCTGTATATATTATATAGGCGGCTTCCAGTCAGGAGCCCTTTTCATGCACAAAAGTAAAATCCAGTTTTGCTGTGGAGCGTTGATGAAACGGACTTGAAGCCAACCATAGCTCCCTAATGAACAAAACTGGACGATACAAGGGTTGGCTCTGTTAAGGAAGGGAGCCCGCCAGAGTTGCTACGCAGAGGCAGGCTAGCTCACAGTTTTTTAGCCTCCAGCTCACACATTTTTGTCTTCGCTCAGGAAGGACAGCTCCAGAGCAAACTAATTTATGCAGGAGCCAAATCGCTTGCTCGCAACTTTCATGCCAGTAGCTCACATAGTAGAATTATTTCTCACAAGACTCCACAGCTTAGAGGGAACATTGGCCAAGACCACAGCCATACAGCCTGGAAAATCTACAACAGCTAATGAACTCTGGCCATGAAAGCCTTCGACAATATTTTTTAGCCAAAGCTGGGCAGTACGCATGTATTCATATTTCAGCCCCGTTTTCAATCAACTTCGTTGGCTCCCAGTTTGCTTTGGATTCAATGTATTGTTCCAGTTATTAGTCGTATAACCCTTTGTGATCTGGGATCTT
>NW_015202557.1:0-1434 GCF_001447785.1 Gekko japonicus | reverse complement strand
ACCAAGGATACAGATCATCTCTTGCCCCATACCGAGAATTCCTATCTATACGATGTGGCTAATAGCCACTGATGGACTTCTGCTCCATATCTTTATACAATTTCCTCTTGAAGCCATCCATGCTTGTGGCCGCCTCCACCTCCTGTGGCAGTGAATTCCATGTGTTAATCACTCTTTGGGTGAAGAAGTACTTCCTTTTATCCGTTCTAACCCTACTACTCAGCAATTTCGCTGAGTGCCCACGAGTTCTTGTGGAGGGAGAAAAGTACTTCTTTCTCTACCTGCTCTATCTCACGCATAATCTTGTAAACCTCTATCATGTCTCGACATTTTCAGTGAGTTATGTGTTCTGACTCCAAAATCACTCTCTGGTCAGTCTCTGCCAGTTTGGACCCCATCAATGTGTAGTTATACTTAGGATTTTTGTCATCCTCAAATTTAGCCACTTCACTGCTTACTCCCAACCCCAAATCATTAATGAACAAGTTAGAAAGCATCGGACCCAGTACTGATCTCTGCGGTACCCCACGGCTTACCACCTTCCACTGAGAAAATTGCCGATTTATACTTTCTGTTTCCTATCGATCATCCAGTTTTTGTTCTTAAGAGGAGTTGTCCTTTTATCCCATAACTATTGAGCTTCCTTAGGAGCCTTTGATGAGGAACTTTATCAAAAGCTTTCTGGAAGTCAAGGTAACCAACATCTGTTCGGTCCCTCTTGCCCACATGTTCGTTTACTCCCTCAAAGAACACTAACAGGTTAGTGAGACAAGATCTTCCCGTACGGAACCCATGCTGAGTCTGCCTCAGTAGTTTTTGTCCATCAGTGTACCTACTAATTCTCTCCTTAATAATGGTTTCCACCAACTTACCCGGTATTGACGTCAGACTGACTAGCTTATCATTTCCTGGATCTCCTCTGGAACCCTTTTTAAGGATGGGAGTGACATTAGCTACCTTCCAGTCCTCAGGAATGGAGGCAGATTTTAATGAAAAAGTATATATTTTTGTCAGGAGATCCACAAGTTCACATTTGAATTCTTTCTGAACTCTTGGATGTATGCCATCCGGGCCCAGTGATTTATCAGTTTTTAATTTGTCTATCAGTCATAGGACCTCCTCTCTCATCACCTCAATCTGACTCAGGTCTTTCAACACAACTCCTAAAATCAGCGGTTCTGGAGTGGGCAAGCAGTCCTCATCTTCCATAGTGAAGATAGAGGCAAAAAATGCCTTCAGCTTCTCAGCAATTTCCCTGTCATCCTTCAGTAATCCTTTTACCCCTTGGTCATCCAAGGGTCCCACTGCCTCCCCGGCTGTTTTTCATCATGACGCAGCAAGAAAATATCGAGACATTCTAGCATGGCATGAGCATAAAGATACCCTGGCTTCCCCCTTGTTTATGCGTGTATTATACTTTCTGCCTCCTAGGGT
>NW_015202556.1:0-1435 GCF_001447785.1 Gekko japonicus | reverse complement strand
CAGCTGCTGGATGACCTTGGGCAATCCGTCCTTCTGATAAGAGCTGTCCCTGAAAAAGAGCAGTTTGTGTCAGAGCTCTCTCAGCCCCACCCACCTCACAGGGTGTCTGTTGTGGGGAGGGGAAGGGAAAGGAGTTTGTGAGCCGCTCTGAGACACCTTTGGGTAGTGAAGGGCGGGGTAGAAATCCAACCTCTTCGTCTCTTCTTCTTCTAGTTACCATCGCTAGTAACTATCACTAGTAACAACTGTAGAGCCTCTGGTTCCTGGTGAATGATCGACAGCCTGTGTGTGTCGTAAGATCAATGCTGGAAATGAACATCATATGGTGTGCGCTCACGCAGCGCCGCCATTGTGACATTAAAATAACATCGCTAGCACTTAATATGTAACATTGTGTTGTTTGAACGAACTGTTTTAACGGTTTTAATGATTTGATTGTTGATCTGTGTTTTATTTTGTCTGAGCCGCCCTGAGCCCGCTCCGGCGGGGTAGGGCGTGATAGAAACCGGAATATCAATAAAAATAACATCAAATTATGTTTGCAATTCTATAATAATATATATGAGTTTGGCATTATTGTTGACTTTGCTTTCCGTATAATTATTGTTGCATTTATTTAGCGTGCTTGGGCGACATATTAGTTTATGATTTCTTAGCCTTCAGGTGGGGCTTGGATTTCTCCTGGAATGGCACTCGTCTCCGGATAAGATCAGGGCCTTGCGGGACCTTTTATCGTTCAGCGGGGCCTGTAAAACAGCTGTCCCGCCAGGCCTTCAGGTGTCTATTTTCGTTGGCCTCCCTGTTTTAGTTCCCAGTCTACGTAAATGCTCTGATTCCACGTATGATCCTAACAGTCCTCTTCTTTTTATGTAATTTGCTGCCACCTTTGAATTTTACGGTGTTAATTATTTTAGGGCCCGGTCACACGGGCCAGATAACATGGGGGGGAAGTGTGGCTTTTCGTGCGGGCGCAATTTAACATGCCAGAACGCGATCAGATGCCGCCACAGCAAAGTTTCGTTTGTTGGCTTGTGTTTTTGGTGCGCATCAAGAGTGCGCTTGAGCGGTCACATGTAGGTATTCCGTCGATGGCCCGTAGCAAACCGTTTGCTAGTAGGCTTTCCCGGGTATTTTTTAATTCCGGATCTTTTGGCGGATGTTACGTGTCGGCGATGGGTGTGCTGCGCTTGCCGGATGTGTCTTGTGATCGCGCCCGTATACTCTGCCCGACATTCGTGCCCCTCCCGCCGCAAATGCCGCGTGTGAACAGGGCCTTAATGTATTTTACACTGGCTAGGCTTAATGTTTTACCCTTGGCAATTTTATCTGGAAGATTCCAAGGTATTCCCTCTGCCAATAGACTTTGCCCTTGTACACGTGAAACGATTGAAACAGTGTACCATGTTCTGTTTGAATGTTGTTATTATGCTTCCAT
>NW_015202555.1:0-1384 GCF_001447785.1 Gekko japonicus | reverse complement strand
TTTCTTCTTCTGCATATTGATTTTCATCTAGTATGAATTTATTACACTTTGATGTTTGTGGAAATGGATAATTAATTGTTAAATAATTTCGCTAATTGAAAAAAAATAGACAATTACGTAACACCAAACATTTTTTTTTAAAAAAATGGTTTATGTGAATTAAATTTATTTTGAAAAAAATATTTAGCACAAATTGTTACAGTGGTCTTGTTTTAGAAAGAACAGGAGACTTTCAGCTTCCAAAGCAAAATTAATACATAACCTTAGCTTAAAGGCACTAAACCTTGCTCTGGCTTCCAATGGCTTTTTGCAGAGTTCAGCTCTGAGAGATACATCTGAGATGCAGTGAGGGACTCCCATTATCCTATGTATAAACTGACAGGGAATGATCAAAAGATTCTGAGATCACTGAAATCCAGATATAAACACCATAAAATAACTGGGGTATTGTTTTAGAGCTGAATACCTGAATTGCACCGAGAATACATCTTCCTCCCCTTGTAAAGAAGAAGTGAGATATGACTCCAGAAGCAGGCCTAATCTTATCCAGAGCAAATTTACACTGGTGAGACCTGAAGAGGTTTGAAGAAAAAATAATCCCCAGATAGCAGAAATTTCGGACTTGTTCAATGTCTGAGTTTTCTGTAGTCAATTTGGAAAGACCCAGGTTTCCATCTTTACAGAAAACCAAGATTTTAGATTTGTTAGAGTTTATTATTAACTCCTCATTTAGGTAATAGTTCGAAAAACATCTCAGGAGTCTCTTCAAACCAACCTTGGTGTGGGAGATAAGCAACAAATTATCAGCGTACAGCAGCAAGGGTATTTCTTTTGAAGTTATTGTGGGGGCTCGAAACTTTGGAGAAGAAAGATTCAACATTGAGTCACTTAGATACAAATTGAAAAGAAGAGAATCGAACATATAACCTTGCCTCACTCCCCTATCAATAGTGAAACCCTCTGAAAATTGTCCCTCACCACCACAGTGGACCTTGGCAGAATTGTTGGTGTATAGGGTCTTGATTAGCCATAGTAGTCTTTTATCAGTGTATAGGCCCACCAGTATCTCCCATACCTTGCTTCGGCTAACTGAATCAAATGCTTTCCTAAGGTCCATGAAGGCTTTATAAAGCTTCTGGTCACCATGCTTGTGCCATTACAGGAATTTCCCCAATCTCTATTGGTTTTACCATAGAGATTGGAGGAAATTCCTAAAGCATTGCATGATGTGGTGGCATCACTTCTGGACCTTCCTGTAAGTGATGTCACCTGGTTATGTAGTGCTTCCCCTCCTCATAGCCCACTTCTAAATCCTCCCAGGATTGTAAGGCACAGGTCTGGCAATGCTATGTCCAAAGAAGCTTAACAAGGTACCACTGGACAA
>NW_015202554.1:0-1419 GCF_001447785.1 Gekko japonicus | reverse complement strand
GAGGGAGCTTCCTGGGCAAGGATCAAGCCGGACGGGAGAAGTGCTCCAGAAGGGCTGGGGAAAGGGAAGCAGTGGAACGACCGGCAGTCCCACACGGGCTTAGGAGGTGGAAGAACGACGTTTGAGTCCGGTGGCACCTTTAAGGCCAACCAAGTTTTATTCTGGGTATAAGATCTTGTGTGTATGCACACTTCTTTGGGCAGACACGAAAGCTTCTGTCCAGAACAAAACCTTGTTGGTCTTAAAGGTGCCACCAGACTCAAACTTTGTTTTGCTGCTTCAGCCCAACACGGCGACCCAACCGAATAGGGCTCAGGATGTAATGCCTGCGCTGTGGGACTCACAAGGATGACCATGAGCCATGCAGCCTCTGCTGAGGCCCCCAGTTGGACCTGAAAGCCCCGGCAGCTTGCAGGGGGAACCAGTGGAGTTGGTGGGTTCCCATCTTCAGGGGCCAGAGGACACTGCTGCTTGGTAGAGACGTTGCTGTTTTTCACCCCATGAGGCTGAGGGCAAAGGGGAAATGGGAATCAGAAACCAGGACTCGGGTGGTGCGAGAGCGGTCCTTCAACCTTCCCAGACTGAGCATGGGCCCCACTGAGTTGTAGCTGCGTGACCTTGACGTCATCAGAGAATCGCCATGACAGGACGAAGGTGAGCCAGAGTCATGATCACACCAGTTTCAAGGCCAGGAGGACTGAGGGCAGCAGACCAGAAGAGCCGAACAAGGTCCAGGTTCCCGGAGTGTGGGACAAATGGGGGGGGGGGATCAGACCCACGGAGGCGGAGTCTTCGCCATGGAGTGACTGTGCCATGGCACCAGGGTGTGTGTGCAACAAGAGGCACGGCACTGCTCTTGCTGCACCCACAGCACCAGCAGTGTTCCCTCCAAGCTGAGTTAGTGTGAGCTAGCTCACAGGTTTTTAGCCTCCGGCTCACACATTTTTGCCTTAGCTCAAGAACGATGGCTCCAGAGCAAACTAACTTATGCAGTAGCCAAATTACTCGCTCACGACTTTAATGCCAGCAGCTCACAAGGCAGAATTTTTGCTCACAAGACTCCGCAGCTTAGAGGGAACATTGAGCACCAGGAGGAGGTCCTCTGAAAGACTGCCGGTTCCGGGTGCCTGGTGTCAGGGCCAAAGAGACTGCGTCTCAGCCATCGCCCCGAGTGGCTCCCCCGTTTCCCTCTAGGCTGGCCACAGCAGGGATGAGCAAAGGGCCACTATTCGGCCACTGTGGCCCAGGTGTTCAGATGCTCTTCTCCCAGAGGGAGATAATGAGGTCTTTTCTGGCTGGGTCGGCACTGGAGGGGGCCCGCACCGCTCTGCGAAATGAATCGGGGGGGAAAGAGCGAGCGCCGGGCTTCACCTTTCCCAGGCTCTGCAGCAGAGGCCCCTGCAGTGGCTGCAGCATCAC
>NW_015202553.1:0-1351 GCF_001447785.1 Gekko japonicus | reverse complement strand
ATCCGCCCTCTGAGATCCACTAGTTTATCGAACGGCAATCTAGAAGCCTGGTGTCCAGCTCTACCCCAAGAAAAACCAGGCGAGTCGAAGGGCCCTCGGTCTTCTCATGTGCTAACGGCACGCCTAATTCCTTGGCCAGCGCCAGGAAGCTCCGGAGCAGGAAGTCACACTGCCCCGAGCCCCCAGGGGCCGCAAATAGGAAATCGTCAAGGTAATGCGCTACCGTGGAAATCCCAGTGCGCCCTCGAAGAACCCATTCAAGAAAGGAGCTAAAACGCTCAAAAGCAGCACAAGAGACTGAACAACCCATCGGCAACGCCCGATCCATGTAGTACTGACCTTCAAAGAAAAACCCCAGTAACTCAAAATCCCCTGGGTGGACTGGCAGCAACCGAAACGCTGACTTAATGTCGCATTTGGCCAGCTCTGCGCCCAGCCCACACCTACGCACCACCCTGACCGCTTGGTCAAAGGAAGTGTATCTCACCGAACAGAGGAACTGTGGAATGGCATCATTGACGGACTCCCCCCACGGGTAAGACAGGTGATGTATCAATCTATATTCTCCACGGGCCTTCTTAGGTACAATGCCCAGAGGAGAAACCCGCAGGTTGGGAACTGGTGGGGCAAGGAAGGGGCCCAAGATCCTACCCTCCGCCGTTTCCTTAGCAATTTTTTCACACACAATGTGCTCCATGCCCCTCACTGACCACGGCGCCTCGCTCAGACTGGGTTGTTCTCATTCATAAATTCAAAAAAGTCTCTGGATTGTGATCTTCGTTTCAGAAGGCGTCTTCCAGAATATCAAACTGATACATACATAAAATAAAATAAAGTGATATTTTAATCAATTTTAAACAATATTTAAATGATTTTAAACCATTTTTAAGAAAATATATATTTTTTAAAAAAACTACAAGACCTGGAGCCTCTGAATTTAAATAAATAGAACAGAATCAATACTCAGAGAATTTTACACCAATGAGAAGCATTTTGGATTTTCCAGTTAAAATCATGTAATCTATTTGGGATTAATTAGAATTATCATGTTTTTTTTATAATTTGTTTTTGTATCAGCCTTGCTCCTGATGTTTTAGGCTTTTAACAGGGCTCAGGGCAGGGCTTTTGTATATTTGACTGTGTTATTCTCTTGTTATTCCCAACTGAGAAGCTGCACCAGGCCACCCCCACCACCACCATTGGCATCTGGCCTGGTGCAGCTCCTGGCCTCCAGTGCTGGGCCAGTCACAGCCTCACTCTCCCCAATTACTGCTGCCTCACTGGGGCCACCACAGCTCCCAGCCATCCCCTCAGCAGCATCAGGCCTGGTGTGGCTTCCAGCCTCCATTGC
>NW_015202552.1:0-1396 GCF_001447785.1 Gekko japonicus | reverse complement strand
GTTTGTCCATCCGTCTCGGGATGGTAGGCACTGCTTAAGCCCCTCTCTACCCCTATCAGTGCCATGAGCTCCCCACAGAACTTAGAAACAAATTGAGAGCCGCAGTTGGAGCTTATCTTCCGTGGCAGAGTGTGGAGCCTAAAGATGTGTTGCAGGAACGCCTTAACCAGGAGTCGGGCAGTCGGCAGCGACTTAAATGGGATGAAATGAGCCTGTTTCAAAAACAGGTCCACTACTACCCAAATTACAGTCTTCCCTTTACTAGGGGGTAAGTCAGTAATGAAGTTCATAGAGATCACTTCCCACGGACGACCAGTGGTGGGAAGGGGTTGCAGGAGACCCGGGGGCTTCCCGGGGTGGAATTTGCACATAATACAGATCTGACAGGATTTCACAAATAGGGAAAGGTCCTTCCACATTCCAAGCCACCAAAACTGTCGCTGTAACAAGTTGAAGGATTTAACAAACCCCAAATGTCCAGCCAACTAAGTTCCATGAACCGTGGTCATGATCTTGCCCCTCAAAGCCAAAGGTACAAACAACTTTGAACCGCGATACCAACACCCCTTTGTACGCGCTTCCACCTCGCTCTCATTGCTTAATTCAAGGTGATCAGCATCCGAAAAGGCAGAAGCAAATTTCTCCTCCCATCCGGTCCCCGGGGATGAAGGAGGCTGGGCTTTAGCTTGGCTGTATGTCATCACCGCCCCTCCCAGTTGTGAAGGCGTGAACATGGAATCGAGCACACCCTCCCGCTGACTGTCATGTTGTGGGAGGTGGGACAACACGTCTGCTAGAGAAGAAGCAGTGAAAAAGCCAGACAAGATGAGCTGGCGTGAAGGAGGAGATGCCCCTCCACATTCCAACACAATGACAGTGTTAACTGACACTCTGACATCTGAAGATCAGTTGTAATCCCAGGAGATCTCCAGCCACCACCTGGAGACTGGCAACCCTATTGATTAAGGCTATTCAGTGATTACCTGAGAGACTTGTTTTATTAGTCCAAGTCATCTGAGTCCAGCTGTCCACTAGATGTCTGAAACTAAGGGCTATTACAGTAAAATTAAGGCTTTTCCACCTTAAAGCTTTTAAGAAGCTCTGGGTTTGTTTTGAAAGATGTTTCTTGTACACTTGTGACCTATTTTCTCTTTGTGTGCATAGACAGGCCTTACAGTGTGCTGGAAGAATACAAAATTTTCACTTGTAGAATGGCTATTACTCTGTGTCCTATGTAGAAAAAAAAAACATGGGTCACCAGCTGTCAAGGAAGGCAAAACTAAAATGGATCAAGCCAGCAGTCTATGGGAGATGCTGTACAGAACAGGAGCAATAGTTCTGCGTCTGCCTATATCATGCTCGCGGGTAGGGCGGACTATAAATTTGAACGAATAAA
>NW_015202551.1:0-1455 GCF_001447785.1 Gekko japonicus | reverse complement strand
GCAGAAATAATGTCTCCCATTAGCAAAAATTCTAGTCCGGACGCAACCCGTTATATAGAGAAAAAAAAATTGACTTAATGTCTTGGATTTGTTGGTGAAGGGGGAGACGTTTTGCTGATTGCCCCCATCTGCAGCAGACATTTGACTCCTTACTCATGCTGTTCCTTGGGGTGGCTTTCCATCCACCAACAGCATTTGGGGGGGGGACATTTGGGCTGTCGGGAGGGGGAAATTTACACTCCACTGAGGGAAATGTCTTCTGGAAATTACCAGTGGATCCAAGATAATGTCTCTTTTACTAGGCTATTGAAACCAAAGGCCATCTGTAACTTACTCGGTTCAAAAGCCTGAATCAAAGATTTTGAAAGGCCAACAAACAGATAGGACAACGCCAGTTTCTTGACAGCTATCAAAAGAAATGCTTTCTTGCCGAATGGGAAGGCTCAGAACCAGTGGTAATTTCCATTAACAGAAGAGATGTATCAGCAGAATGTGACTATCTTGCACCCCCCTCCCGCATTCCCAAATGTCCCTGCTGTTGTTCCTGGGAGAACAAAGGAACTTAAGAAACAGCATGAGGGGTGACTTGGGGGTCTGCAGTAAATGGGGGGAATGGGGAAAAATTGCCCCTCTTGTTAGCAGAAATCTACTGCTGGAGCCAAATCCAATGACTTCTTATAGGGATTGTACTGTTTCATTTATTTGTGATAACTGGATAGCGGACATTATACTAAGTAGAGGAAGAGGAAGAGGAGGAGGTTGGATTTATACCCCGCCCTTCACTACCCAAAGGAGTCTCAGAGTAGCTTACAATCTCCTTTCCCTTCCTCTCCCCACAACAGACACCCTGTGAGGTACGTGGGGCTGAGAGAGCGCTTTCAAGAACTGCTCGTGAGAGAACAGCTCTGAGACAGCCATGACTGACCAAAGGTCACACCAGCAGCTGCATGTAGAGGAGCGGGGAATCAAACCCAGTTCTCCCAGATTAGATTCCATGCTCCTAACCACTACACCAAACTGGCTTAAAAATAGCAATCAGTGTTCCCTCTAAGCTGAGTTAGTGTGAGCTAGCTCACAGTTTTTTAGCCCCTGGCTCACACATTTTTGTCTTAGCTCAGGAATTATGACTCCAGAGCAAACTAATTTATGCAGTAGCCAAATTGCTCCCTCACAAGTTTAATGCCAATAGCTCACAAAGTAGAATTTTTGCTCACAAAACTCCACAGCTTAGAGGGAACACTGGTAGCAATCTGTAAATATAGTGGACAATATTGTTTATTTGCAGAGCATCTTTCCCTCAAGCAGCTCAGAACCTGACCACACTGTGCACAGGTATGCCAGAGTACCAAATGGTCTTAGATCAGAGCAACTCTTTCTGGGACTGCAGTGTTGGCCTCTCAGAACTGTGTGAGGGAGACTATGGGTTATTCTGCATCTGGCATTTGCTTCACATTT
>NW_015202550.1:0-1371 GCF_001447785.1 Gekko japonicus | reverse complement strand
GAATTAGGTCAAACAGCAGCTATTAGACACGATACCTAAGTGGAACCACTATGTTCAGAGGCTATGCACCTCGGAATATCAGATATATTGGCAAATAGACAACTGTGTCCTCCTATTTTATACCTGAACTTTCTGAGAGATGTAAGTGGTCACTGTTGGAACCACAGCTAGACTACTGATCTGTCAAGACTGACATAGGCACTAATGTCCTCAGTGAATGAACTGCAATTAGATACAGCACTGTAATAGACACCCTACAAAGCATAATTAAACACTGACCCTTCTTAGGGTTTACACAGAGATATAGTTCCTGAATACTGCAGGGTCATGTTTGAATAATGCTAAAAAGAGTTTAAGTGAACAAACAAACAAAAAATGGCAGCAGTAGATGTTGTTCTAAGGTTCACTTATGGTTAATTCTGAGATTAAAGTGTAGAAAGTGTGTAATGCTTTCCCATCACCACCATCCATGGAATATTTTTTAAAAAATGTTATGAAGCCCATAGAAACAATTCTCCTTGGAATTTTAGGGCCAAGAAACAGAATACTCAGGAGATGTGTAAACAGTTGCTTCAATCCACACTAAAGTGAAACGCAGGATCAGAAGCAATTTTCAAGGCAGCAAGGATAAGGATGGAGGAGAAGAGAAAAACTAGGTAACCATTAACATCACCATTACATTTTATCCTCAAAATCCTCAAGCTGCTTTGCTCCTCTGCAGAAGAGCTGTGGGTATCCAGCATCTTTTTGCTCACAGATGGGAAAGCAGTTTGGGGACCTTCAACAACCAAGCAGGAGGAGGGAAAGGGTTAAGGAGCCCCTCCCCCACTTTTCAGCTACAAGGCAAAAAATGCTCACAAGGGCTAAACAAGAGGAAGTGACAAGTGTGGTACAAAGAAACTTTTACTTACAACTGCATCATCTGTTACTTTGATGCAAAGATTTCCATCACAGTGTCGGTATTTGAGTACCACACGCACCTGAAATGACAGTCACCATTTTAAATGACAATAAATAACATCTGTACAGCCATTGCTTTCACACAGCA
The DNA here is from genome assembly GCF_001447785.1 of Gekko japonicus. Taxonomy (NCBI): domain Eukaryota; kingdom Metazoa; phylum Chordata; class Lepidosauria; order Squamata; family Gekkonidae; genus Gekko; species Gekko japonicus. The sequence goes on along the minus strand of NW_015202550.1, from coordinate 323 downwards.
ACTTCGAAAACATTTCAATTCCTGAACCCCAATTTGTAACAGTCTAAGTTACAAGCCTACCCTGTGATTTTAATTAGCTCACCTGCCCACATGTGCCTCTTCAGTGTTCATGAGCACGCTCTAACTTAGTATACTAAATTACTAAAATAATGCTTTATCACCCAATTGCCTATACACTTCAAACATCCAGGAAAGTGCTGATTTACAAACTTACCTTAATGCAACACTATAGTTTAAGGGTTTTTTTAATTTAAGGAAATAAATTAGCAGCTATTGTAAAAAAAAACAACCCACACCCAAGTACATTTGGATTTACACTTTAA
>NW_015202549.1:0-1389 GCF_001447785.1 Gekko japonicus | reverse complement strand
CGGTGGGTAGAGAGTTCAGGTCGGGGGGGACATTCAACAGTTCTTTACATAATATAGGGTTGAGTTCAGGACTCAATACCCAGTAATTAAACAAATTTATGAAAGGGAATTCCTCACATACATTAAAATATTCATATCTTACCCAGAGCTCTTCAGTCTGGTGAACAAAGGGAGCCTCCGCCTTCTGGGGCAGCAGAGTTCTAGAAAACACTTTCTGGGGGCCAAGAATATTGTGGAAATTTGGCTTCTGTGCCATACTTTTAGGAGCGTCTGGCGGACTGCTGTGGGAAGCAGGATGCTGGAACAGGGAACAGGGGCTTTGGGATGGCATCCCCCCCAGAGCTTTGGGGACGGGTTTTGGGAGGGGCTTGGAAAAGCTGTAGTGTCATGTTGACATTGCGTCTGGCTAAAAACCTGATTGTGAAGCCAGCATGCCAAGAGACACTTTGAAAACTCATTCACATGACCCTGGACTCGGACTCTCCGGATGCGCTCAAGTCACACCTGGGCCGAACGTGATGGTGAAGTGTTGGGCGATGTCATTTCGGTCTGTCTCTTTTCCTCCCCCTGGGCCTGACTCAGGTCCCACAGAGGTCTGAAATATGGTGGCAGCATCTATAATCCCTGAGGCTCGTAGGTAGCCGGTGCGTCTCTTCTGCTTCTCCCAGAGTTTAGTAAGAAGTGTTAAAAAATGTGTTGGGCGTACACAGGGTGAGGTTTCACACCGCTTGGAAGGGGGTTCATGAAGCAGGGAACAAAGAAGCAAATGGAACTGAAAGTTCTGGAAAACAGCCTTCCTTCCTCTTTTGTCTCACTAACAGGCACTGGAGAGACGCTGTTGAGCCATCGTCTTTTCAGAGGGGCCGGAATGGCTGCTGCACCTCCTTTCCAGGTAGGGGATCTGAGCAGGGGACAGCCTGGGTCCCCCCTCCTTTCTCAGGGGTGCTTTTGCTCCTGCAGTTTCCTCAAGGTGTCTGGACGAGAAAGGCTCTGAATGACACTCCAAGCCATTCATCCTGGACCCTCCCAGACTACTCCCTTCCAGTGTTCAATCTCTGCCTGGCAAGATCTCTGATGGAGGAATCTGCCTTTTCTTTCAGTGTCCCTTTTCCTTTGAGGATGTGGCCGTGTATGTCACTGTGGCAGAGTGGGCCCTGCTGGATCCAGACCAAAGAGGTCTCTACCAGGAAGTCATGCTGGAGAACTATGGGAGCGTGGCCTCTCTGGGTAAGCATCTTTCATAGATGCCAAAGGAGCAAATTGCAGCCATTGTGATGAAGCATATCAAAATATTTAACAGCAATACAGCATATAGTTTTTTTGTAAACAGTTTATTTTTAGGATACATTCAGCAAAGTTAAACATTTGTATTACAATTCTTATCCCTTT
>NW_015202548.1:0-1395 GCF_001447785.1 Gekko japonicus | reverse complement strand
CCCCTCTCCATAATTATTGAAACTGTGGGTTCCCCTGCCTCTGTTACCCGGTACAGCTTTCATGCCGGAAGGGATGGGATATGTTCACCTTGTAACAAGTCTACAAAACGTTACTAGTGCAGAGAGAAGGTTCGCCAGCCCCTTTGTCCACATTTCTGACTTAAAGAGAGGCAGTTTGGTGTAGTGGTTAGGGCGCAGACTCTAATCTGGGAGAACCACGTTTGAGTCCCCACTCCTCCACATGCAGCGGCTGGTGTGACCTTGGGTCACTCATAAATCCTTTCAGAGCTGTTCTCTCAGGAGCAGTTCTTGAAAGAGCTCTCTCAGCCCCACCTACCTCCCAGGGTGTCTGTTGCGGGGAGGGAAAAGGAAAGGAGATTGTAAGCCTCCCTGAGATGCCTTCGGGTAGTGACGGGCGGGATATAAATCCAATCTCCTCCTCCTCTTCCTCCTCCTCCTCCTCCTTTCTTCTTCTTCTTCTTCTTCTTATCTAGCTTTAAAAAAAATGTGCCTGTTCACTTCGGAGTGATTTCTACTCACCACAGACGACTAAGCGAGTGGTCCCACAGGCTCATAAGGCTGATGCATGCATCCCCTTCCCTGCTCTTTGCCAAGGCAGAGCCCTAGGAAGTGCTAGTGAGCTGCACGTGGTTGTGCAGGAGAACTCCCCGACGGAACCCGGCCCGGCCTGTTTGTTTTTCACGAAACGTGGGACCCGTCGTCTTGTGCAGCGAGGGACGTGCTTGCTTTCCAGTTACCCGAGCAACCAGTCTTGTTTTCCGTGAGTCATGAAATGCCCGGGCAGAAAAGATCTGAAAGCGGCTGAGATCATTCCTCGAGCTGACGCGGGAGCATCTGGATTCTCTAGCAAATGGCTGGCGGAGACTGGATTTGAGAAGTGAACGGGGGATTTCCGAACGTATAGAACGCCGGGTGGCTGATATATAGCTTGGCTATCGCCGGGCGCCGTTTTGAGCAACAGGAACAGGATATAGGAAGCTCGGATTGGAAGGAGAAGAAAAGGAATGCCAAGAGCCGCCTTGCATTTTGAAATGAGTAACCGGCAGGGTTACTCCCAGATTGTATAGAAAGGCACAGAGGGTGAAACAATGGAAAAATAATATGTTAAATATGCAGAAATTGCTCCTATAAACACACGGGCCTGTTCCTTCCATACACGGGGGGGGGGGCCCTTCTCTTTCTTCCTCAGTCTCTCTCCCCCACCGTTCCATGTCATATGTAGGGTTGCCAACCTCCAGGCAGTTCCTGGAGGTCTCCCAGAATGACAACTGGTCTCCAGGGTAAAGAGATCAGTTCCCCTAGGGAAGATAGCCGCTTCGGAAGGTGGACTCAAGGGCTTTATACTCTGCGGAGGTCTTTCCCCTCCTCAAGCCC
>NW_015202547.1:0-1405 GCF_001447785.1 Gekko japonicus | reverse complement strand
CACAAGGGTAAATGCACTGAAGTAAATGGCACTACTCTCATGTAAAATGGCACTTTAACCCCCCCAATATATTCCATAGAAGAGAGGTGGAGAGAAGGAGGCGGAGAGGGGTTGGTGTACTTGGCAGAGAGATTGTGAAGCTGTCCAAAAGGAGCCTGAGCTTTGGATATGTGCTTATGCACATGGGTGAAAGACCACAAAAAAAAAGCCACAACAACCTGAGCAATGGACCATGGGGTGAGAGTGCAGTGAAGCTGGTTCAGGGTGGGATGTCTGATAAAAACTTTTTGCAACTATTTAAACTGCTGCAAATAGAGGTGCAGCCGGATTGCACCAAGTCTCCAGTGTGACCGCAGCCTTAGTTCCTTAAACTAGTAGCCTTTCCTAGTTCTATTACAAAAACTGTGCTAAGGCTGAGATCTTAAGCATAGGGAATTATCTTCTACTGACAACAAAGGGACTTACTAAATAAATACATTTAGGATGAGATTGAGAACATGAATCTTGGCAACATACTAGTGGGATGGATAATCTTTAAAAATTAGCCAGTCTTTTGTACATTTTTTTAATGATAGCAGCCTGTATCCTACCACTCCATTATGCCTTCCTCCAATGTAAGTGACTCTTCCATTGCATGAAGAGACATTTAAGTTGCAGGAAGGCTCCTTGGGTGGGAGAATAGGACACTGCCCAATGACTCTCATTTGATAGTGGGTCAAGGATGTTACTGCCCCATTAGCTGTTACCTTATATAGCTTGATGTTTTGAGGCTCTCCTCTATTCCATATCCAACGTCTGCAAAGTTCACCAAGTAGTGCAGCTGAATAACCAAGAAGATGATCACAGACACATAAAAGCTGTTCATAGGCACTTTGGAATTTTTGTTCCTAAATATTATGCACAGGGCCTTTGTCGCCTGAAACAGAATTTAAAAAAAAAAATTGAAACATTGCCTTCTGTAGGGCTGTCAGGAAAATATGCTCCTTGGGCAGCTTCCAAATAAAACAATGATAAATAATCCGTAAATGATTTCTGCAATAAAAGTGTCAGCAAAAATCTAGCAGCGATTAAACTATCAACAAATAGCTTAACAAAGTAAAACCAGCACTATTCTTTCAAATACCCACAGCATAAAAATAATCAAAAACATGATATAGACTTGTTGCAAGAGCACACAGCAAAGACTGAACTGGGAACTTTTTAATACAGGTGAGCCTTGCATGGATCACACCAAGAAGGTAGCCCTTTCGCCAGAGGAAATCGCAGCTCTTCCAGCACAGGGAATCCCAGGCCCTGAAGTCAGACCTTACCCTAAAGAGGGGAGGCAAGGAGCTCAACCTTCCAAATCCCTCTTCGACTACATAGGTTCAATTATGTGATAGAAGTGCCCCTTGCTCAGGAGAAG
>NW_015202546.1:0-1398 GCF_001447785.1 Gekko japonicus | reverse complement strand
GGTGAGGACCACCAAGGACGTGCTGCAGCGGATCATCCAGGGAGATTGGGACCACCGGCTTGCAACCTTCCTCTTTGGCCAGTGGGTAACCCCATGCACCTCCACCGGCCGCAGCCCAACGGATCTCCTCATGGGGTGACACCTCACCACATCCCCAGAGCGGATGCACCCTGACCACGCAGCAGAGTATAATGCAGCCCCCAAGAATCAAGCGGCACCCTGGGGGTTCTTTCCAGGCTCTTTCCAGGTGACATTGTCTATGTCCAGAACTTCTCCAGCGGCCCCTCGTGGATCCCAGCCAAAGTCATCCGAGTCATTGGCCCCCTATCCTACGAAGTATCTACCAATGGCGGCCAGGTACTGAGGTGGCATATCAACCAACTCCACCACCGTCTCCTCCCCACCAAGCCGGGCCTGCCCTCAGCAAACCTGTACGAAGATGATGTGGAGTTGCCAGACGTGCTGGAGCTGGAAACCGGATGTGGGGTACCAGCACCCAGTGAGCAACCCGCAGCCAGCGAAACCACAGACGGATCGGTGAGTGCAACACCGGAGCAGGCACCAACGGACGGGTCCAAGATAGCGCCGACACAGCCACCACCCCCAAGCTCCACGGCTGTTGAGTGTGAACCAGAGTCAGTAGCCTCGACACCGCCGACAGAACCATGTTGCTCAAACTGCAAGTGACACAGACCGACCTATCTAAGGGACTATGTGTGTTAGGATGTTCTGAACATTGGGGGGGAGGGGTGTTGTGTACTTAGCCTAACCTTAACAGACTCAGCTTGGGGTCACAGAACAATGGACTGCTAGGATCCTGGGATGGACCTATCACCCAGGAGTGCCTCTGTAAATAGCCTATTGTTGGGAGTGGGTGTGTGATGGGTGTGCCGTTAGATTTTTTTTTTACATTAAGTACAAAGAAATAACATTAAATTTTCGATATAACATTAAATTTTCCGTTAGATGGGCTTATAAGCAGGGCTCAGACCCTGCTAGAGTGTCTTTTAGTCTTGAGCTGTTATCACAATAAAGCATGAGCTGATCACTAACGCGTGTCAAACCCAGTATATTACAAAACGCAAAGGAGAAAGCATTGACAGGCATCAACCAGCATTAAGAGAGATCACAATTAAAACAAATTAAAATGAGATTAAAATACAACTAGGTTGCTGGCTCTGGGTAGGAAAATTCCTGGAGATTTTGAGGGTGGGTCCTGGGGAGGGCAGGGTTTGGGGAGGGGGGGACCTAAGCAGAGTATAAGTCCATACAGCCCACCCTCTAAAGCAGCCATTTTCTCCAGAGGAACTGATCTCTGTCATCTGGAGGTCAGTTGTAATAGAAGGAGACCTCCAGGCCCAACCTGGATGCTGAAGCAATCCGAGCTGCAGTGTTAGG
>NW_015202545.1:0-1406 GCF_001447785.1 Gekko japonicus | reverse complement strand
TATTCTATTTTTCTTTTTATTACAAGCAGCAGAACTGTAAATAAATAAAAAATTCCCAGTGAAAGGTCTCCTTTAAAAACAAAATTAAGCCGCTCAGTCCCTCCCCCACATACATGTCTGGGTTTGGGGGGAAAGAGACCTACAGAAACACACACACACACACCCGATCAACAATCTCATGCCCAAAGAGCACCCTAGTGGGTGAGGCCCAGGGTCCCTACTGCCCGGCATGGGACATCCCACAACAGCCAACTAAATGCCCTTTGGAAACACACAGAGCGCTGCCCTTCAACCAGTTTCAGAGGTACGCTACCTCTGAACATGGAAGTTCCATTTCTCCTCGTGTAAGTTAGGCCAAGCCCCTTTGATGGCCGTGGCTTAGGGATGCCAGGTTTCCTCTGGCCACCGGCAGGGGATGCAAGGGAAGGGTCGCCAGACCCAGGTCGGGAAAGAAACTCCTGGAGTTTTGGGGATGGAGCCTGGGGAGGACAGGGACCTCAGTGGGGTACAAGGCCATAAAGTTCATCCTCCCAAACATCCAATTTCTCCAGGGGAACTGATCTCTGGAGTCTGGAGATGAGCTGGAATTCCTGGGGATCTCCAGGTCCCACCTGGAGGCTGGCATCCCTAGGCGTGACCACATCCCGTGGCAACTCGGCCCGCGACTTAATTACGCCTCGTGCGAAAGAATGCACGTGTAGAATCCCTCAAAGCGCCCCCCCCCCGGCCTGTTCTCTCTCACTCCCCCTCCCCGTTAATCTCCACTGTTTCCCCGTCATTTTGTTCACGACCCCGCCTCCAAAGACATGAATCCAATCCTCTCCCTGCGCCTTCTTCACAAACCACGCAACCCCCAGCTCGCATTTCAGCCCTTTCAGGCCGGATGGATCCCGATTACGGCGCCCAAAGGAAACAACACAGAAACTGCACCCACCATCTTTGTCGCAGGCCTTGCCGGAAAAAGACCGAATCCCGGCCGATATCGCGAGAACTGCTCCCCACCTTTTTTTTTTTAAACAAAGGAAGTGTATGGAAAAAAGATCACGCCCACCGCCAGCTTCAGCGCGCCCAACTTCCGCCCATAACTGCTTTTTGTGCTCACTGGCGCCACCTAGGCTGCTTGAAGGTAACGCAGCCAGGAAGCGCGGGCAGAAAAGACCAAGAGTGCAGAAGCGCCACAAAGAATAACCAAATTTGTAGCGGGGTAGGAGCTTTTGTGAGTAACTGCTCACTTCTTCAGATTGTAGCAGTAGAAGAGAGTAAGAGCCCAGGAGCGCCTTAAAGACTAACAAAATATGTGGCCGGGTATGAGCTTTCATCAGTCACTGCTCACTTCTTCAGATAGATCAAGATGGGTGGCCGTGTTAGTCTGTCCCTAGCAGGAGAAAAGAGCGAGAGTCCAGCAG
>NW_015202544.1:0-1437 GCF_001447785.1 Gekko japonicus | reverse complement strand
TCACTTTGCACTTGGCCACATTGATCCCCCTGCATTTCACAATGAGCTTCATCAGGAGATCTCAGTCAGAAACTTCTCTAACTCCTACCCTTTCTCCCTCAACTCCTCGGCTGCCATGTCTCAAAACCAAAGACTTCCTGAGGCCTAGCCACAATTTGTGACATTCCAGTGTGATCCATTAGAAATTACAGTTTGTTGCTTGCCTACAAACCAGGATTTGACACCAGGATCAAATTGTGGATCAGAGTACTGGTTTGTATAGGTGGGGAAAAAAGAGAGACTAATTTCTTAAAGTACTCAGTTTCGAATACCATGGCAAATTGAGGTTAATAACATAAGAACATAAGAGACGCCAATGTTGGATCAGGCCAAAGGCCCATCCAGTCCAACACTCTGTGTCACACAGTGGCCAGAAATACCAGTGCCATCAGGAGGTCCACCAGTGGGGCCAGGACATTAGAAGCCCTCCCACTGTTGACCCCCCCCCAGCACCAAGAAGACAGAGCATCACTTGCCCGAGAGCCCCTATCTATACCTTGTGGCTAATAGCCACTGATGGACCTCTGCTCCATATGCTTATCTAATTCCCTTTTGAAGCCGTCCATGCTTGTAGCCGCCACCACTTCCTGTGGCAGTGAATTCCAAGTGTTAATCACTCTTTGGGTTAGTTCTAAACTGCAGTTTTCCATAGATGTAATGCACAAGGAGAGGAGGACATATGGAGCACATGAACCTGAGAACTTCCTGATGTTGTCATCAGTGCCTTTTTTTGGGGGGGGGAGAGGTGCTGGAACTCTAAAGAGGGAAATGGAGTTTTCAATCTGTATACTGAAAATTTGTGAACTTTAAGAAAATGTTTTTTTAAAAAATTGTCAAAGAGGTTCTGGAACTCTGTTCTGGCGCGTTCCCCCCCCCCAAAAAAGCCCTGGTTGTCATCATAAACAAGCATGGTTTTAATTCCACTGGGATACTGAGAACTGGTAGCCATGGCTTGTTCATGATTCCTGAATGCCTTTCTTGTAGAGGGCTTTAAAGGGGAATTAGACAAATTCATGGAGGATAGGTCCATCAATGAGTACTAGCCCTTATAACTTCCATGATCAAGGGCAGGGTACCTGTGATTATTAGTAAAGGTAAAGTAAAGGTTCCCTTGCTCGAAAGCCAGTCGAGTCCGACTCTAGGGTTGCGGTGCTCATCTCCATTTCAAAGCCGAAGAGCCAGTGCTGTCCGAAGATATTTCCGTGGTCATGTGGCCAGCATGATTAAACACCAAGGCGCATGGAATGCTGTTACCTATTTATCTACTTGCAATTTCTTGCTTTCGAACTGCTAGGTTGGCAGGAGCTGGAACTTAGTACTGAAGACAAAAAAATGGGCAAGGCCTTGTCTTGTGTGCCCTGCTCTTAGACCTTTAAGAGGTGGAAAGCTAGTCACAGT
>NW_015202543.1:0-1391 GCF_001447785.1 Gekko japonicus | reverse complement strand
TGTTCTTATCAGGGGAAGGGCTCAGCCTCCATGCTCTGTTGTTCGCCCTCCAGAGGAGCTGTTTGGCCCCTGTGTGAGACAGGATGCTGGACTAGGTGGACCCTCACTGGTCTGATCCAGCAGGGCTCTTCTGATGCTCTTGATATCTCTCCAAACTTGACCATTTTGGAGCTCTTAATGGATTGCCATGCCTTGTCAAATCGCAGCTGACTTAAGGCAACCCGGTAGGCTTTTCAAGGCAAGCGACCACCAGAGCTGGCTTTCCAGCAAGGAAGTCCAGGGTCGCTACGCAGAGGCAGGCGATGGCAAACCACCTCTGTTTGTCTGGACGGCCCAGGCTAGCCTGATCTTGTCTGATCTCAGAAGCTACGCAGAGGCAGGCAACGGGGAACCCCCTCTGTTGGTCTCTTGCATCAAAAACCCTACAAAGTCATCATATGTCAGAACCACACCACCGGCATATATTAGCCCTCAATTATAACAGTATAGTTTAAGACAACAACTTCATTGAGTCTGGGTTGGGCCGCTCCCCCAAAGTCTGGCAGACACCCAGTGACATCATGGGTTGAAGCCAGATCTGTTTTCATTTGGAAGGGCAGATTTCCCTCCGACGATGGCACTGATTCTTATCTTTGTGCTTCTACTGCCATTTCCCCCCCAGGTAATTTATGACCTTGCTTTTCTCCCAGAGCAGCTTACACGAGTCGAGTACCTAATCGAAACAGCTGGAAGCAAGAGAAATTACAGGTAAACGTCGAAAGCAAAAGCTGCAAACCACGCCCTGGGCCTGTCCCTAAGCCCAGGGGCTCGGTCGTGTAAGGGCCGCAGGTCGTGAGCCCCTGGCTAAGAGACGAGGACATAAGAGACGCCAATGTTGGATCAGGCCAAAGGCCCATCCAGTCCAACACTCTGTGTCACACAGTGGCCAGAAATACCAGTGCCATCAGGAGGTCCAGCAGTGGGGCCAGGACATTAGAAGCCCTCCCACTGTTGACCCCCCCCCAAGCACCAAGAAGACAGAGCATCACTTGCCCCAGAGCCCCTAGCTATACCTTGTGGCTAATAGCCACTGATGGACCTCTGCTCCATAAGACGATGAGCCCTTTGCCTCTTGGCCTACAACTGGCACCAAAGGACTCGCGCCTCTGGCCACGGCGAGGCTGCATACCTGCAGACAGGAAGGAGACAGGAACGCACCTGAGATGCCGCGGCAACCAACAAGACATTCCCTTCCCGTTTAGTTGTGGTGGTGTTTGAATTTTTATTGTGGCGTTAAGAGCATCGGGGAATGCTGAAGGCGTTGAGAGCCGATGGGAATTGTGAAGGAGAATGTCCCAGCAGATTGAATTTCACGTTGATTTTTCTTTGGTGTTGTTCCGGAATGCAAATAT
>NW_015202542.1:0-1433 GCF_001447785.1 Gekko japonicus | reverse complement strand
CAGTTACTGACTCTCCTGCCCCAGGAAATTCAGTGCTGGGTGAGAGAATGTGGGCCAGAGAGCAGTTCCCAGGCAGTGGCCTTGGCCGAAGGCTTCCTCCTGAGTCAGGCAGAGGAGAAGAGGCAGGCAGAGCAGGTGAGGGGGTTTCCATTCAACGACGATATCTGGCCTTATCCTGAAGTTTCCCTGCCAGACATTTGCCACTTTACCTTAAGAACTGGCCTAATTTAAGGAGAGCCCAAGTTTCTAAAATGTTTAAAGAACCAATCTGAGATGGTAAATCTTCCCTAAGAACCTAAAATAACTTGGTGTGTCATGTGGCAAAATGATACTGAAATGTTCTACACACCACAGGAAGCAATCCTGTTCTGATTCACCGGGGCAATTTCACTTGTCTCCTGAGGATTTGAAGGTTTGTGATGTTCACTGTTGCATCTCCAGTCTTTTTTATTTTCCTTTTGACCTGTTGCTGTCTGTCTCTCTCTGTCCCCCCAGGGAGAAGCCTCTCTTCATAGCCAAGTGGATAAAGGCATCTGTTCTCAGTCTGAGGTGACCCAAGAGAAGGGGAAGGAGATGAAAGAAGAGGACCCAGGAGGACCCGAGATTGGCAAGACAGCAAGCAAAGGCCCCCATCCCCTCCAAGCTGGGAGTGGTATGGAATTCTGGGAAAGAGCTGTGCCAGAGATCCTGGCTCAGGACACCATAACCTCAGATGTAGATTGCCAGCGCTTCCGGCTGTTCCGCTACCATGAGGCCGATGGGCCCCGAGAGATTTGCAGCCAGCTCCATGGACTTTGCAACCACTGGCTGAAGCCGGAGAGGCACACCAAGAAGCAAATGGTGGACCTGGTGATCCTGGAGCAGTTCCTGACTCTCCTGCCCCCAGAAATGCAGTGCTGGGTGAGAGGATGCGGGCCAGAGAGCAGTTCCCAGGCGGTGGCCTTGGCCGAAGGCTTCCTCCTGAGTCAGGCAGAGGAGAAGAGGCAGGCAGAACAGGTGAGGGGGTTTCCTCCAGGCAGGTCCCATTCAAGTAATGATATCTGGCCTTATCCTGAAGTTTCCCTGCCAGACATTTGTCACAAGTGTTAATTATACAAATGGGAGATATAACAGCCTCCTTCAGCAGCCTCTTCATCTAGATGATATCTTTTCCCTCCTGATAACTCACCAGTTCCACTGGTGGAAGGGTGCAGAGTCTGGGAGTGGGGCAGGACCCATTGTTTGGTCTCTTCCATTCCATCTCTTACCCCCTTCTCCCTCGCTGCCGTTTCAGATGTCAGGACCATCCGTGAAGACAGAAGCTACAATCCCTCAGGCGGAAGGTGCCCTTTCCAAGAAAGGACAGAGGGTGCAGACCATGAAGGGTATCCAAGATATCCTCTTCTTCGGTAAGGACTTGTTGTGCCTGGATGCGATCGGGGCACGCTGTGAAT
>NW_015202541.1:0-1400 GCF_001447785.1 Gekko japonicus | reverse complement strand
TTTTTCCTCTGAAGTATAAACAATGGCATTATGGTTGAATCATCTCATTATGAACTGTACTCACACTTGTATGTGGTTGTGGTTTTCTTCTATTTTAGCTTAGAAAAGTAGTAGCTATGAAACTGCAGGAAAACTATGCTAACTATTTTCCAGTGGAGAAGATATTATGTAGACTCAACCGTCATGCTGATTATACAAGAATGGGTACCTGGCAGTTGCCACTGTTGATAGAGTCCTTGGTTTCCACAAAACATTCTGTGGATTCCTTGAAACGATGTCATAGTGAAATTCTTGGCATGATGGTAATTCAGATACGAAAATAATTGCCATCAAGGATACATCTCACAAAGCCAAAAATGCTGTCAGATAACAACATTGTTTGCTGTAAACAGAGAGATGAAACAAGAGGGCTGAGTTTTGTCCCCTGTATTATCTGGGGTTCTTAGAGAGTTAGTAACAAGGACATGTTCACACAAACATAAAGCCACTAGCTAGGAACAGCAAGGTGATTTTGATTTTTGTCAAAGAGGTTGAAAACATTCAAAAGCCCCCCTCCTTTTACCTGGCCCAGTAGTTGTTTTTTTTGTTTGTTTTTTTAAACCCAACAAAACCAAGAAGTTGAAGTGAGGAAGCCATTGTCCTAAACATTTAACGTACTTTATTGGCTAACAGAGATTATTAGAACTGATGGGGATAAACTTGCAGTATTTCAATATCTCACAGTAATCATAAGGTAAGGTGGTGCACACACAAAAATCAGTATTTTCGGGTATATCAAACCCAAAAAATATTGGTATACACCAACATTCCAGAATCCTGAATCCCAGTATCAGTATTGCACTGGGATTCAAGAAAGAATTGGTAATGGCCAAAATATTTGGCTGGGAGGACTGAAAAGGCTTCCTCCCATTCAAACCAACCATTACAGTGGGTCCACTTGTCAGCTGATCAGTTTGAATGAGAGGAAGCCTGAGAGAAGGCATGTTTAAACGTCTTGCATTCTGTCCCTGAGCCACCCAGCCACGGCAGGGCAATTTACATGCCCTCTCTTTCTCTCATCTGTCCCTGAACCACCCAGCCATCTCTGATCTGTATTTTGCTGAATAAATACCCCCAAAATATTGATAAGGTATTTTTCGGATATTTATTTGGCTCAGTATAAACTGAGCACACGCCCCTAGTATTAACAAGGGGTTAATCTAAACAGAACCAGGGAAGGGGAGGATTGATGAAGTGTCCTTTGTTGACTTAAAACCATATTCTGACACTATGCTTGCGGGGAGGGCGGGGTACAAATAAAATTATTATTACTATTAATAACAACAACAACTATGGGTTTCATTCCAGGGAATGTGGTATCTCAAAATCTGGAGATCAATTCAGCAGACATGGGTTCCATA
>NW_015202540.1:0-1447 GCF_001447785.1 Gekko japonicus | reverse complement strand
AGACCAACACGGCTACCCACCTAGATCTACCTTGTACTGAGTCAGGGTACGGTTGCCAACTTGGAAATTCCTGGAGATTTGGGAGTGGAACCTGGTGAAGGTGAGGTTTGGGGAAGTGAGGGAGCTTGGCGGGAATGTGATGCCTCACCCTCCAAAGCAGCTTCTTCAGGGGAACTGATCTCTGTTTGGAGTTCAGATGCATCTTAGTATTTTCCCGTATTTCCATGATGTTTTGTGCTTCCATGCCAATAAAGGTTTTGTGTGTGTGTGTATGGAGTTCTGTCTGGCAGCAGGTTTCTGGGATATCAGGCAGAGAATGGTCTTTACCCACACCTGCTACGTGACATCCTTGAATGGGAGACTCCAGGCAAAGACTGAAGCTAGTGCTGTAAAATAGTCAAAAGTGTTTAATACTCAGACTATCAATGGATCTTGCTCTATTGGAAAGAAGAGATTTCTTTGCTTTTAAAAACCTTTATTTCTAAGGGTAAAAGGTACACGGGATAACTACAAATAAACATAACACTAACAGCTACATTTTCTAAGCTGTCTATAGTCAAACCTAACACAGAGATAACGGAGAGTCTGTCCTTCTTCTTGACCCCTAGAAAGGAAGTCACCTGAAACAAACAACCAATCTGTATCACAATAGAAGCTACTTTTCCCAGGCTAATTCCCCATTGGCTTACTGCCAGGTATCCCTTCCAGGTCAGTCTAAACAATAACAATACTAGGGAAAACAAGTTAACCCTAGAATGGCTGGATTGTCAGACCTTGTAAACACATGCATTTCCAACAGCTAGGACACTCTGCGTCCAAAGTGAGCGTTCCGTCACTGAGCCACAATAGAGCCTCATTAATGCTCATCGTGCCCAGACCTGGATGGCCCAGACTAGCCCATTTGCATCAGATCTCAGAAGCAAAGCAGGGTGGCTGGAAGACCACCATGGAAGCCCAGGGTGGCTCAGGAGGGAGGCAATAGCAAGCCATCTGTTCCGTATTGAGCCCGGGGCACTCCAGAGCTAGTTACCAGAGACCAGCTGAGCTTGTTGCTCCAGAACAATAGCTACCTGGACTCTGGGAGGTGACCAATCAAGAGTCAATGGTTCAGTACTTGTACCCATACTTGTGCGTGTTGGGAAAGGGGTGTGGGCTTTGCAGGCTATTTAAACAGGGCCGTTTCTCCTGTCTGCCTGTCTTGTTCCTGAAATCTCTAAATAAAGCAGAGCTGTTTCACTGCAAGGTGTCTTGAACCCAGTATTTTATACCACCTCTGTTTGTCTCTTGCCTTGACAACCCTCCAGGGGTCGACTGAAGTCATCTGCGACTTGACGTCACTTTCCACCACCGATAATGCTCTGCTCAGGGCTCCTTACAGATGAACAACACCAATGAAAGACAGGTCTCTCTCTGTCCCAAGGAGCTTGTTGTTGTTCAGTCGCACAGT
>NW_015202539.1:0-1387 GCF_001447785.1 Gekko japonicus | reverse complement strand
TCCTTGGTTGTATTTTTCTTAACAAGGGTGTGTTTGACATTGTCAACTTCGAAAATTCCAAGATATTTGTAGTCTTCTTCAATTTTTGATGTTGTCAAGGCCAAATTCCATTGCTATATCTTTGCTGACTATTCAAACTGAATTTAGTAAAGAATCAATCTCTGATGATGACTTTCTGTACATTTTCAAGTCATCTATGGACAATGTATGAAATCTTTGGGCCTGTCTTTGAAAACTGGTATCTTAGGTCTGTGCTTTTGAGAATGATTGTGATTGATATTAGGAAATAACAGAATAGAGACGACATTGAGTCCTCTTGGAAAATCCCTCATTTGATATTAAGTGTTCCAATTTCTTCTCCATTCCCTATCAACCTGGTGTTCCATTTACTCATGGCATTTTTTATAAACGTTATTACGGTTTAGCCGATGCCAACCATTTCTAGTGTTTTCAGGATTCATGTTATGAGGGAGTGAATCAAATGCCTTCTTGTAATCAATCCAAGCAACATTCAGGATGGTTTTCCACCTTTTACAATTTTGTAAGACTATTTATCAATCAGTAACTGATCTTTAGTGCCTTGGGATTTTCAGGAAATCCCTTTTTGTTCATATGGTAAAATTGAATTAAGCTGTAGGTATTGTTGAATGGAATTGGCTACAATTTCTGTCAGTAGTGTAAAAGTTGTTGGTAGACAGGTAATGAGGCAGAAGTTGCATGGCACTGCTCCTTTCTCTTTGTTCTTCAGAATGAGAAATGTCCTGACAGTTGTTATCCAATCTTCTACTGCTTTGGAACAGAGCACATCATTAAGCTGTTGCGGCAGTCGCGGATGAAGACTTGTCAACTTTTGAAACCAATAAGGGGGGGAAAGTTGACAAGTCTTCATCCATGATTGGTTGTGGTTGTTGTTGTTGGGAGTCAGTTTGGTGTAGTGGTTAGGAGCATGGACTCTAATCTAGGAGAACCAGGTTTGATTCCCCACTCCTCCACATGCAGTTGCTGGTGTGACCTTGGGTCAGTCATAAGTTCTTTCAGAGCTGTTCTCTCAAGGGCAGTTTGTGAGAGAGCTCTCTCAGCCCGACCTACCTCACAGGGTGTCTGTTGTGGGGTGGGGAGGGGAAAGGAGATTGTAAGCTGCTCTGTGACTCCTTCAGGTAGTGATGGGCAGGGTATAAACCCAATCTCCTCCTCCCCCTCCTCTATTATTACTACTACTACTACTACTACTACTACTACTACTACTACTACCACCTTCAGCATTCATGACATTCATCATCTTTCCTCCATAAAGTCCAGTCAACCTACAGAAGGAGAGGGATAAAGAATAAGACTCCTTCCATTTGCCCACCTGGCCAGCTCTCACCCGCCCCCTCCTTTCAGTTGC
>NW_015202538.1:0-1394 GCF_001447785.1 Gekko japonicus | reverse complement strand
CAGGGCTCTTCTTAGGTTCTCATGAAGGCCTCCATGGCCTGTTGTTGCCCATTCGGAGGAACTGGTTGGCCTCTGTGTGAGACAGGACGCTGAACCAGATGGACCATTGGTCTGATCCAGCAGGGCTCTTCTTAGGAAGGCCTCAGCCTCAATGCCCTGTTGTTGCCCTCCTGGTTGGCCTCTGTGTGAGACAGGATGCGAGACTAGATGGACTATTGGTCTCTTCTTACGTTCTTATGTCCTTCTGCATGGAGGCGTATTTTGGTCCTGATACACTGAAGCAGCCTTTAGGGGTGCTGGTTAGAGCTAAGGAGACCTTGCTCCATATAGAAATAATAGAAAAGCATTATCTTGTAAGGAGATGTGGAATGAGACTCTCAGCAGTTGTTCTCTGTTCCTGCGGAAGGACCAGAGGTCTGAAACACTGGAAAAATTACCTAGGAAAAGTGCTGGGCTTTTTGTATATTTATCTTGTACATTTATTCTTTGGCTTCTGCATTTTCCTACGATGGACAGATTTACCTCAGACAACAGATGCATTTCACTTTAAACAAAGTCTCCTTTGTGAAGATTCTGTGCCAGCCAGAAAATGAAGGCTTCTAGCCGGGTGAAATAAGGTTTGCTACTACCAAAATAGAGAGTGCTTATGGAGAGCATAGCCAGCAAAATCCAGATGGCTTCTGGTTTGCTCCCGATATAAACACTTACTATGGAACCAGAAGATATTATGAAGGAATTTCAATACTGAGCTGGAGTAAGAGGATGACACCTCCTGACAATATAGGATTACATCTGAGGAAGACTGTAAAGTTGAAATGAGTTCATAACCGGGTATTTGGACTTTTTTACAATATTGTACAATTGTGAATTTTTGCAATCTTCTAAAGTCTTTAAAAGCTATCGTACTAATGTTGGTCACATCACAGGGTTTGTTTGTGTGTTGTTTTTCTTGCCAAGCAGACACAGCAGTGCCTGGCAATATTGAGCTTAAAACTCTCCCCTTGGGTGGGTTATTTTCCTTTGGGCTCACTTTTTTCCTTCCAGGCTCACTTTCTTAAAAATACTAATTGAGCTAACGGGATAGACAATGCCTGGGATTGTTAAACACCCCCCTTCTCCTCCCCTCTCTTCTCCCAGCGGGGGTATCCAGAACACATCAATCCCTAAATATGTTTGGTGTCTGTCGGAAAAGAAAATAGAGTCCTTGACCCCTGGCTTTCTCCAACCACTTTCAATGTAGCAACAGTCAGACTGCAAAGCCTCTGTTGGGCCCAACATACTTGCTGGGCACCGATTTACATTTTGGGGGGAAGTGTGTCTCTGTTGTATGTTACTTGGGTCGATATATCCTTGATTGAGGACAGCTGGGGTTTTTTCCCATGGTCGTGAAGGAG
>NW_015202537.1:0-1461 GCF_001447785.1 Gekko japonicus | reverse complement strand
CCCCCCCATTTACAGCCTGATTTGGGGCACCCCTATTGAGTCCTTGAGTGGGGGCCTGGACTTCCATCTTGAAGTCTGGCCCTGATGGCTTGAGTTGTCAAACTTTAGGTGGACCTTGGAGATCTCCTGGAATTATGACTGATTTCCAGACTACAGAGATCTGTTCCCCTGGAGAAAAATGCCAGCTCTGGAAAGTGGACTAGGGTTGCCATCCCCCCAAAGGAGGTGGGGGTTTCCCTGCTTTCGGGGGCCCCAATCCACTGCCGACCAGCTGGCTGGTGGGGGGAGCCCCATCCTGGAAGAGCCCCATTGTGCCTGACACACCCAGCATAATGATGTCACCCAGAGTCGGTTCTATTCCACCTGTTCTATTTCACCTTTTAAAGGGTCTTTTTGCGAGCGTAGCATGCAGCTGGTGACAGCCCCTCCCTACCTTCTGAAAGATTTAAAGGGCGCTCCAGCTGATTGGCGGGCCACGTGTTCCCTGCTGTTCAGCTGGAGTGCCCTTTTAATGTCACAGGAGGGGAGGGAGGGGGGTGACTGCAGGTGGGGGCATCCCGCCTACCCCCGGAATGCCTCCCAAATCCCCTCAACAGAGCAACAAGGGGACCTGGCAAACCTATATTTATATTTAACTTGTATTATACATTAATTTAATCCTGTTGTAACCCGCCCTGAGCCTGCTTGTGGGGAGGGTGGGCTAGATATCGAACCAACCAACCAACAAATGAATGAATAAATAAGTCGGTAGCAAGCAATGCTCCCTCTAAGCTGTGGAGTCTTGTGAGCTAAAATTCTACTTGGTGAGCTACTGAAAGTTGTGAGCGAGCGATTGGGCTATTGCAATAATTAGTTCGCTCTGGAGCCCTCCTTCCTGAGCGAAGGCAAAAATGTGTGAGCTGGAGGCTAACAAACTGTGAGCTAGCACACACACTAACTCAGCTTAGAGGGAACACTGGCAACTTGATGGCACTTTACACACACACCCATGTGCCAAATTCATTGGCCCATCTCCCTGATTGTGTTGTTATGTGTGTTTGTATGTTTACATATTATTATTGAATTCTTCATTTTAGATATATTTTATTTTAAATGCTCTTTCCACGTTAAAATGTTTTAGTGTGTTGGTGTTAACACACATGAAGCTGCCTTCTACTGAATCAGACCCTTGGTCCATTAAGGTCAATATTGCCTACTCGGGCTGGCAGCAGCTCTCCGGCGTCACAGGCTGAGGTCTTTCACAGCACCTACTACCTGGTCCTTTTTAACTGGAAATGACACAGATTGAACCTGGGACTTTCTTCATGCTAAGCAGAGGCTCTTCCACTGAGCCACAGCCCTTCCCCGGGACGCTATTTGAGCGGAAAGGCAGCATGAAAACGTAACTAAAATGTAAGATCATGTAAAATAAAATAATAAATTATTTGTTCCGACTAACATATTCTGTCTGCAGCCTGGGGT
>NW_015202536.1:0-1420 GCF_001447785.1 Gekko japonicus | reverse complement strand
CCAGACCACAATGGAACCTACCGGAGATCAAGGTCGACCGGCCGCAATGCCACTGCATTCCCCAGGGCCTGACGGGGCGATTCCAGATTGTTCAGGTGACGTCACCCCCGATGAGCAGCCAGCCCCACAGGGAAACACCCCGGGAAGAGAACAGGGGACCGTGCTGGGCCGATGGCCCAGCGTGAGGGCCCACCCACGGGCCAGCTTGGAGAAGGAGAGACGCAGGACTGACACAACCACTAGGGCCGGCGAGAGAGAGCCGGGAGGAAACCACACCCATGGCTCAGCGTCCCTGCATAAGAGAAGGGGGCGGGGCTGAGGAGGAGGGTGGAGGGCAGAACACAGGGGAAAACAGGTGGCACGGAGCGGGAATAAAAGGGGGAACGAAGGCAGAGGCCGAGGAGGATGACAAGGCACTGGCGGGACGAAAGATGGAAGCTGCGAGAGCGCAAACTGTCTGACCAAGCCGAGGGAGAGCGGAGGGTGGTGGCCCAACCTCCTCCCCTCCCGATAGTCTGAGGCCTCTGTAGTTCTCCCCATCGGGTGGTGGGGCATGGTGGCGGATAGCTCGCAACAGATGGGGACCAGCGATAGTGACGAGGGGTCGTCCAGCTCATGTGACAGGTACAAAGTTGTGAAGGGTTTTAAAGATCATAACAAGCACCTTGAATTGATTCAGAACCAGAATGACAGCAAATTAAGCTGTTTCAAAATGGGCAACATATGTTCTCAGAGGCTAGCCCCTGATAGCAGTTGGGCTGCTGCATTATGGACCAGCTGTAGTTTCCAGGTTGTCTTCAAAGGCAGTCCCATGTTGAGTGTATTGCAGTAGTCCAGCTATGAGGTTTCAGAAGCATGGATCAGCATGGTCAGATCAGGTGAGGCTAGGTAATGAGAAAGTTGGCAAATCGGACACAGCTGATAGAAAGAGGTCCTAGCCACTATGCCAATCTGCTTTCAACCAGCAAGGCAGGGTCCACGAGCATCCCCAAGCTCTTAACCTGCTCTGGAAAATCCAGTGTTACTCTGTCTAGGACAAGTGGATTCAGTCCCTCTAGAATATCAGCCTTTCCAACCAGCATTACCTCTGTCTTGTCTGGATTTGGCTTCAGTTTGTTCTGCTTTAGCCACCTGACCACAGCCTCAAATCATCAGTTCAGAATCAAGACAGATACATCTGGAGGACTGTATAATGAAATATAGAGCTGCATATCGGTGACACCCAACCCCAAAGTTCCAATCATATTCACTGGTCTCATGTATATATTAAAAAGAGAATAGAACCCTGTGGCACCCCACAAGATTAATCCCAACCAGTTGATTCTGCACCTGTGGTGGAGACTCTTTATGTCTGGTCAGACAGAAAAAAGTGAAACCACCAAAGGCCCTTCACACCAACTCCATATTCAAGCCAGTGGAT
>NW_015202535.1:0-1512 GCF_001447785.1 Gekko japonicus | reverse complement strand
TTGCCCTTTTCTGCACTTTTCCCAAACATTAAATTAGACTGTGTGGAAAAGCTACATGCAGCTCCCGAGTAGGGATGTGCATTCGGTTTGTCCGAACCGAATGCACCCCCGAAAATGGCCCATTCAGACCCCTTTCGGGCTGTTGCATGCCAATTCAGATTCTCTGATCTGAATCGGCTTGCTGCCAAATGGCAGCAATTCAGCCCCATTATATCCTATGGGCCATTGAAGTCAATGGCGAAAACATAGGGTATATTCTGGGGGCTGGAGGGGAGGCGGTTTGAGGGAGAGGCTCCAAACTGGACCCACCTTGGGGTTTTCCTATACCAAATTGGTTTTATCTTACTCCATATTTTGTTTAGAGACCCTCTTAAAGTATGTCTCCCAAAGTTTGAGTGGATCTTATCTTTTCCATACCATACATAAGCGTGCCAACCCATCAGTATGATCTTTGTAGTCTGGAGAGTCATTGTAATTCCAGGGGATCCCCAGGTCCCACCTGGAGGCTGGCCTCCCTACAAGGGGAGAATGTGGCTTCAAGCAGGTATGTATGTATCTTTTGTTGGAAGTTCCAGAAAGTGATGTCCCCTGTCTCAGACCTCCAGACTGAGTGGTGAGAGAGACTAGATAGCTAGGTAGGCACACTGACCTTTCTTCCTGTACCTGCCATTGTCCTCTGAAATGCAGATTGTGTTCTCCGGGATCATTTCACCTTCCTTCTTCTCTCTCATTCGGTTGAAGACAAGCTATCTACCCGCATGCACCAAGAGAAAGACATGCGGTCCTCTCTTGACACCATGAGGCAGACGGGCCTCTCGCCATCTGCTTCTATCCTTCAGCTAGTAAATTAGTAATCTATTAATCTCTGCTTTTTCCTATCCGAAGTGTACTTCTCAAATAAAGAGAGAAGTGGCCACCAAGTGAGAAAGGAGCATTCACTGGAGAAGACCCTGATGCTGGGAAAGATTGAAGGTCAAAGAAGAAGGGGACGGCAAAGGATGAGATGGTTAGACAGTGTTATCGATGCAACGAACATGAAATGAAGCAAACTCTGGAGCACAACGAAAGACAGGAGGGCCTGTCGTGATGTCGTCCATGGGGTCGTGAAGAGTCGGACTCGACTGTGCGACTGAACAACAACAACAATTTCTCTTCTAAACTTGCAATGTGACTCTTTGTAGCTTTGTAAGCTGAGTAACCTGGTAAAGTGATGCTCCTGCGTTTGTAGCTTTATTTAAGCACTCTGCTAACTAATGGTGACTGGACTAACCACACCAGTTAACCTCAATATCTTTGTGCAAGAGTCGGAATAAACAGAGAAAGAGAGAGAAACTGCCACTGGGGTGTATACAACCATCTGTGGAGTCTGTGGAGCAGGTCTTTCCCTCTTTCCCCTTCCACCGCAGTCTCCTGAGCCCTGTAAAATTTTGTTCCCGAAGGTCAGACCCTCAGGAACACCAACAGCAATGGCAAAGTGGGAGTCTTCTATGGGGGGGGGGGAATCAGCAGAAA
>NW_015202534.1:0-1427 GCF_001447785.1 Gekko japonicus | reverse complement strand
TTTTAGCACGCTGGGCACCACTAATCAGAGTCTGCAGCTCTGCCCCTGAGCTCTTGTCTATCACTGACTTGAAAGGTATCATCAACCAAGGACATTTTTTTAAAAAATTGAAAAAACAAAGATCCAGGAAATTAGTATAAAAGCTACATTAAAGATTAAACAAGCTTCTGTGTGTGTATTGTGTATGCGTTGTAGGATAATCATGTTGCGATTCCCTTGAACTGATAACTGTGGGAAACTTTAATCTCTGAGATTTTGGACCAAATGTTGAATGGTACTTCTTTCGTAACTTGTTCTATTTGGTTAATTTGTTTTAAGAAAGGAAAAACAGTACAGCACAGCAGTTCTTTACCTGGATGACTCTCGCTTATTAGTAAGGATAAAATAACCATCTCAAGGACATATGCACTACATTCGATAGCTGCTGAAACTGGCAAAGACAAACTGGCAGACAGTCATTTTGGTTAATCAAATTAAAATGTCCTCATTACAGTGACTGTATATATAATGCAACTTTTATCAGTACCCTTAACTGGAGATGCCAAGGATTGAACCTCTTACCTTCTCCATACCGAACACATGTTTTTTGACATCTGCTGTGTCTTGCCCTGTAATTTAGCTTTTCATGCTAAATTAATCACCACTGATGTTCTATTAGCTAGTGAGCTGAGAAGTAGCTAAGAGGTTAAATCAAAAGATGATTTGGAGCTGTGACAAGGGCATCTACTTAAATGGTGAACTAATACGGGTTTTGATGTATTCAATCTCATAACTTTTGAAAGTTAAGCTTGACTCTTGTGGTGAATCTTTGTAGGAATCATAACATTCGTGGCCTCGGTGACAGAAGGCCTGGTCATGGTTTTCACTGAAATAGTGCCCTGACCACAAATTAGCCATTCCCACAAGTGATGTCTCAGCAACAGCAGTGTCCTTTGCATTTGATGGTGATGATATAGCCTGTAAGCTCTTGGCTGCTTTTTAAAACATTCTTTTGGTAAGAACAGACATCAGATCATGACCAAAACAACAGTGTTGGTATTTTAAAAAGATCTCTTTGGATTTGCACTCTGGCAAAGGAGTCTTACAGTATAGGAGTACAGCAGGCTGCTGATCACTAAAGAAGAAACCTTTTAAAAATTAAGAAATGGCGACACTGTATGATTGAGCAGTAAATGGAACAGGGTTGAGTAGGGTGTGAAATTGAGTTATTGATCAATAATTACATTATCAGTTGTGCCTAATTAATGCTCCTAACCCCAGCATAACAGCATTCCACTCTGACACAGGGGGGGCCAATATTTCGCTATCTGAGAAAAGTACTACCTTTTCCCTAGCTGGGGAATGCAGTACTTTGACTGCTTGGAAAAGATGATATCCCACAAACAGGAGCGCTCCTCTGAAGGACAATATGTGGACGAAGAAGAAGA
>NW_015202533.1:0-1439 GCF_001447785.1 Gekko japonicus | reverse complement strand
GATGGGGGTCATGAACAGACAAGATGGAGTCTATAAACCCGAAAAAAGCCCCAGGAGCGCAGAAAATCTTTTTAAAAATTGAAGCAGCACCTGCAGCTTTAAGAAGTGAATGCCCTCTTAATGACTGTTGCTAGGCAACCAAAAAGGGTATTACCAGCTTTCAAGGCTTGGTTTCTGTCGGTAAAATGTGGGTGGAGGGGGGCAGGTCTGTTCCAGGGCTGATTTGGCATTTGACGAAGCATTCATTGGGGCAGGCAACTTGGGCCAGGCCACATTGGGGCAGGCCACTTGCTACCACCCAGCTTGCAAGGGTCACCCAACCCTGTTTTCTTGCTATTGTTCAACAGCAGCCGCCTCATAAAAGTCAGAGTGTAGTCGTTACACTTTCAAACAAGGATCTGCAAAAGTCGGTTGGCTGATGGGAGGAAAAGAAAGAAGGAAGCAAACAGAAAGAAGAGACTATGGGGCAGGGTTCCCAAGTACTTACCATGATCCGGCGGGGGGAACATGCTCCCCGGCCGGACCATTCCTCCCTGTAACACACCATGCCGTCGTCAGGAAGTGATGCTGGGTGACGCTCTGGCAATGGGACTGAAAACTCGATGGTACCATCGGGTTTCCAGCCCCATTGCCAGAACGTCGCCCGGCGTCACTTCCTGGCGACAGCATGGTGCGGCGCGTCTGTTGTCCTCGCAGGAATTATCCTGCGAGGATGTCTGTGTCCCCTGCTGAATCATGGTAAGTACTTGGGAAGCCTGCTATGGGGGCTTTCGGGAAAGGGAAAGAAGAAACAGTGAGGGAAAGGAAATGAGAGGTCCCTCACAAGTACTTACACATCCCTCACTTGTATTGGCTTAATTCTCATAGCTTCCCCAAACAAACAGTAGCCTTGGTCATATATTACAGTGAACACACATACGACCTGCATGTGGGATAGGCCGTGGCTCAGTGGTAGAGTGTCGGCATGCAGAAGGCGCCAAGTTCAATTCGGGGCATCTTCAATTAAAAAGGGATCAGGTAGTAGGTGATGTGAAAGAACTCTACCTGAGGCCCTGGAGATCTACTGCCAGACTGAATATTCACTACCGACCTTGATGGACCAATAGTCTGATAATTCAGTATAATGCAGCTTCATGTTTTCAAGCGTACACCAGTTTAAAGACCCGATGAGCATTTATTTTACAAATGAAACCAGGGACCATTAAATAAATAAACATGGGGTTTCCATCACAGAATCAGCCGTACACTTGTTGAACATTATATGAGAATTTTTTAACATATGTATAAAGAACTACCAAGTGTATACTGTACATGGATTGCACATCTGTTCACTGTGACTTGTGAACAAGGAGTTTGAGACAGTAGTTTGAAGAGGGTGTTGAGAATTCTATGTCGAGTTTCACTGAGGAGAGGGAATGACGACTCAATCTGCTTCGTAG
>NW_015202532.1:0-1425 GCF_001447785.1 Gekko japonicus | reverse complement strand
AATTATAATCTCTATTTCATAATTTTAAAATTGGTGGTGTCACAGCACCAAAATAAGTGCATACTATAACTATCCAACCATTTGGCTGTAAGCACGTGAAATGCTCAGCTAATTCCTGGTTTGATGCTTGAATGCCAGCTAGCTAAAAATAGACTGCACCATTTTTTTCGGCAGATGAGTACTGGCACTTTACCTTGGATCCCTTCTGTTTATTGCATACTATAACTACAAACAAGGCATAGAATACAATGTTTCCTCCTTTGAAGATAAATATTGGTCCATGTAGTCCGTTCAACTTGGTTTTCAAAAAACGCCTTCACAAAAACGCCTGTTCCAGATACTTAAGGGGGGGGGGGGAGAGACATTTCCATCAACTTCAGTTTGCCAGCTGCGTAGTTGGAACCCGATTTCAACGATTTCTCCTGAAAACAAGCTTCATAGTATAAAGAGCAAATCGTAAATTACGAAGGCTGTTTTTGAAAATGTTTTGTAAATGTGGATTCCTCCTACCAAGTTGAATTGTAATATAGAGATTATAATGGTGAAATAGAGTTTATATATTTTGGCAATTTTGATGGTGTTTTTCCTAGCGGAATTTGCATATTTGGTAACGTTGCATTTCGGCAAGAGCTTTTCATAAGCTTTGGAAGAATATCAACACAGTAATGTTACAGATGGGAGAGCTTTTTCATGATTTATATGTTGGGTATTTATTTGATCTGACAGAGATTTTATCTGTTTGAGTGGATCTTCCAGGTTGTTTTTCATCTTGTTTAAGAAGTGATTTTTTTTTTGTCACCTTTAAGATCCATGTGGAAATGCATCATAAGAAGGATTTAAAGAATGTGGCCAAAAATCAAAGGTTTCCTGTTCTCAAGAGCTATTTTCTCTCAAAGTACCCATACTCTTGACAGTTGCCATTTTAAAATATGCATTTTTGGTGCATATTGGCACCCGTGCAGTGGAGAGAGTCCATTCTATAAGGAACTTCTTGTAGATCCTGTTGGTGTGAGCTCAGAACGTCTTGGCGTGCTTGAGGTCGATGGGAATCATAGACTTCTCGACCTTCAGATTCCATTGGGTCACAAAAACTACAATTCCCATCAGCAAGTAGTCATGCTCAGGAAGACTGGGAAGAGTCATTTATAGAAAAGTTAAGCTCTGATCAGGAATGGTCCTGTTTCCAGAGCCACTTCCTTTGGCAGGTCACCCTGTCACTTAAGAAACAAGATGGTTTGTGGCTTGGAGCAAAAGAGAGCTGATTGGTGGGGAATGGTGCGTATGCGCGCTTCCTGTACGCACATTTTGCAAATATTCAACCCATATGCTTGCAAAAATGTGAGTGGTTTCAGGTCAAGCATTGGTGTGTTCGCTCATCACAAGAGAAGACTATTCAGTGGCATTGGTCCCCTTTAGCCAAATTTC
>NW_015202531.1:0-1445 GCF_001447785.1 Gekko japonicus | reverse complement strand
CCATATACGGCTTTAAAGGTGAGTACCAGAACCCTGAAGCGAATCCGCTATGCTATTGGCAGCCAGTGCAGGGCCTTCAGCGCAGGCCGGATGTGCTCCCATCTAGGGAGGCCCATCAGCAGCCTGGCCGCCGCATTCTGCACTAGCTGCAGCTTCCGGATTTGCGACAAGGGCAGCCCCATGTAGAGAGCATTGCAGTAGTCCAATCTCGAGGTGACCATCGCATGGATCACTGTAGCCCGGTCATCGCGGTCGAGGAAGGGAACCAACTGCCGAATCAGCCGGAGATGGCCCAAGGCTGACTTAGCAGTGGCTGCCCCC
Source organism: Gekko japonicus (assembly GCF_001447785.1). Taxonomy (NCBI): domain Eukaryota; kingdom Metazoa; phylum Chordata; class Lepidosauria; order Squamata; family Gekkonidae; genus Gekko; species Gekko japonicus. The sequence goes on along the minus strand of NW_015202531.1, from coordinate 1,124 downwards.
TGGGCCTCCATTGTTAGGGAGGGATCCAGGAGCACTCCCAAACTCCTCACCTCTGGCACTGGCACCAATGGCGCCCCGTCGAAGGTCGGGAGTAGGACCCCCATCCCTGAACCACCCCGGCTCAGGCACGGGACCGCCGTCTTCGCTGGGTTCAGCTTCAGCCGGCTCAGCCTCGGCCAACTAGCCACGTCCTGTAGTGCCCGGTCCCGATCTTCTGGAGTCAGTACTTGTGTACTGTACCCATGTAACTACCTGGCCGGGGGCAGCTCTTCATCACGTGGACAGGCTGCTTTTGCTGTTAACCCAATCAGTTCCCGTTGCTGCATGTCTAAGGACCTGACCGGGGCGTCCCAGGCTAGCCTGATCTCATCCCATCTCGGAAGCTAAGCTGGTTTGGCCTCGGTTAGTCCTTGGGTGGGCGACCCCCAAGGAAGTCCAAGGTTGCTGTGCAGAGGCAGGCAATGGCAAACCACCTCTGGCTGTCTTTTGCTCTGACCTGGATGGCCCCGGCTACCCTGATCTCTCCCCATCTCGGAAGCTAAGCAGGGTCAGTCCTGGTTGGTACTTGGATGGGAGACCACCCGGGAAGTCCAGGGTTGCTGTGCAGAGGCAGGCCATGGCAAAACCACCTCTGTGAGTCTCCTGCCTTGAAACCCCCTGCCCCCTACGAGGCTTCCTGGCCCCGTTTTCGGTCCGGTCCTCTTTTCTTCTGCCGCATCTCTTAGCTGTAGGCCTCTTCAAAGCACCTGGTGATGACCGCTTGCAACTCCCCCAAAGGAAGGCACGGAAAATGGAGCACGCGATGCTCACAGCTCACCTGCGGAGGCTGCTCTTTAAGATTCTGCACAGACCGGGCGGTGGCCAGAGGTCAGAGGGACCCGAGATGCAACATATTACGTCTGACAGACGCCCCGCTTGAAGGGAGGCAAAATGCCAAGGTTTAAAGGGATGACGGTGAAAAGCTCCCCCCCCCCAATAGCAGGGGGGAATAATGGAAGTGGAAAGGCAGACGGGATGGAAAACACAAAGAGGGGCCCTTGAAGGACAGCTGCGCTCCTGCCGAAATACGGAGAACATCAGACGCTCCCGTGACCCGTGTTCCCTCTAAGCTGAGTAGTGTGAGC
>NW_015202530.1:0-1504 GCF_001447785.1 Gekko japonicus | reverse complement strand
TTAATGTGGGAATGTATGCTCAGTTTTCTTTGAAGAAGCTTGTTTTGCGGTGGCTCAAGTGGTTAAGACGCTGAACTGCAGGCTGTGGAAGGTCAGTAGTTCAGCAGTTCGAGACCCGGGTGCTGCAAGACGGAGCTCCCGTCTCTAGTTCCAGCTCCTGCCAACCTAGCAGTTCGAAAGCAAGAAATTGCAAGTAGATAAATAGGTACCACTTTGGTGGGAAGGTAACAGCGTTCCGTGCGCCTTGGTGTTTAGTCATGCCGGCCACATGACTACGGAAACGTCTTCGGACAGTGCTGGCTCTTCGGCTTTGAAACGGAGATGAGCACTGCAACCCTAGAGTCGGATTCGACTGGCTTTCGAGCAAAGAAACCTTTACCTTTACCTTTTTAGATGTGTTTTATCAGTTTGACAGCAAAATGTTTAGGTCATGTTTCTTGACATTTGTATCAGTTTCAAAACCTAGTTTGTGTATTCTTCTTTTAGTGGCATGGATGACTTGTACCAGGAGATACTAGGCAGATTGTAACCTTACTGATATTGGAAATCTCAATAGCTTTCAATACCATCAATCATGATATTCTCTTGGATTGCCTTTCAGAGTTAGGACTGGGAGGCACCATTTTGCCATTCTTTCAGCCCTACTTTACTCAAGGTGATGGTTCTGACCTTCTAAGGCCTATACAGTTTGAAACCTGCATACTTTAAAGATAGGGCTATCAGTCCCCCAATGGGGCTGGGGGAAATCCCATAGCTCCTATTTCCCTTCACTGCTTGGACCAGCAGAAAAATACATTTAAAACTGTGGTGTCACTTATGGAGGACACCTGCAGGAGGACACACTATGATGCGATATCACTTATGGAGGACACCAGCTGGAGACTGGAGGTGGTGGGTACATGGGTGGGCAGCCATAAGTGATGGTATGACATCGTTTCCAGGAAAACCCCAGAAATGACATCAAATCTCTCTAGGAATCACCAGAAACTCTATGGTAAATCTATAAGATTTTTGGCAGTTCCTAGAGAAAAGAATTATATCACTTCCAGATTTTTCCTGGAAGTAACATCACATCATCACTAATGGCTACCCAGTCATGTCCCTTCCCCCAGTTTCCTATCAGTTTCCTGGCTGGAAACTCTGTTTAAGGGCCACCTTATTCTAATATGATCCTACCCATCTGCTACAGCCATTGTCTGAGGCCCTGCTTCAGGTGTTACCACCTTCTGAGTTTAGCTGGGTGAAAACACAAGAAGAGGGCCTTTTCAGTTGTGACTTGAAAATTATGGAACTCCCTCCTAAGGGATATTCATCTGACTCTTTTATACCACTATCTTCTGACAGGGGGTAAAGACTTTTTATATTCATCTGGCATTCCTTCAATCATCTCTCCTTCCTGTTCTGTTTTAATTGATGTTTTTACAGGTATTTTCGTTTTGGTTTTAATTGGTTTATGATGTGCTTTTATAACATTTTTTTTAAAAATTGCTAGTCACCTTTGTTG
>NW_015202529.1:0-1513 GCF_001447785.1 Gekko japonicus | reverse complement strand
TTTGGGACATGAGAGGTCCGTCTTGTGGTACTGTTTCAGTGATCCGCAACGTGAACGCCCGTGGGCACCATGGCCCCCGCCCATACCCTTTTTGGCAGTCCCCCAAGTGGGCAGGACCAGGTGTGGCTTTTCTTCTTGAAGGCTTCTGATGGGCTGTGCAGATTTCTTGTAACATGTTGCTTTGGACCCTGTTCCCCCTAAGCTGTGGAGTCCTGTGAGCAAACCGAGCCATTTGGCTCCTACATAAATTGGTTTGCTCTGGAGCCATCCTTCCTGAGCTCAGACAAAAATGGGTGAGCTGGAGGCTAAGAAACTGTGAGCTAGCTCACGTTAACTCAGCTTAGAGGGAACACTGGCCCCTGACCCAGACAGCCCGGGCGAGCCCGATCTCGTCAGACCTCGGAAGCTAAGCAGGGACGACTCTGGCAAGTACTTGGAATGGGAGATCCTTTTGGAATACCAGAGGCGGGAGGGCGGGGGCAGCCTTTATTCAGCCACCTCTCTGAATATCCTCCAGGCCCCCAGTAGGGGTCAGTCACTAGAGGTCGCCATGACTTCCAGGTGCACACACGCTCACATGTGCGCACTCCCACATGCAGATATAAAAAATACAAAAAAACCCACACTGCTTTGGCAGCAACTGCCACCGCAGTACAAGGATCTTCACTATGTGACTGAAGGTAGGTTGCAGCAGACATTTTGTGGCATGCGAACACCACACTATGTCCGAATTCACCTTGTTTCCTCCCAAAAGTCCAGGACAGTGAACAGGGTTATTCCACTGCCTTTTGTTGATGTTCAGTCGCACAGTCGAGTCTGACTCTTCGTGACCCCATTGACCACACCACGCCAGGCCCTCCTGTCTTCCGTTGTTCTCCAGAGTTTGCTTAATTTCACGTTCGTTGCATCGATGACACAGTCCAACCATCTCATCCTTTGCCCTCTCCTTCTTTTTGACCTTCAATCTTTCCCAGCATCAGGGTCTTCTCCAGCGAGTGCTCCCTTCTCATTTGGTGGCCAAAGTATTTGAGCTTCAGCTTCAGTATCTGGCCTTCCAGGGAACAGTCAGGGTTGATTTCTCTTAGGATTGACTGGTTTGATCTCCTTGCAGTCCAAGGGACTCTCAAGAGTCTTCTCCAGCACCGTAATTCAAAAGCATCTATTCTTTGGCGCTCGGCCTTCCCTATGGTCCAACTCTCGCAGCCATACATGACTACTGGGAATACCATTGCTTTGACTGTATGGACTTTTGTTGGCAGGGTGATGTCTCTACTTTTTATCATGCTGCCTAGGTTTGCCATTGCTTTCCTCCCAAGGAGCAGGCGTCTTTTAATTTCATGGCTGCAGTCACCATCCCAGGAACGTGAAGTCTGTCACTGCTTCCATGACTTCTTCTATTTGCCAAGGAGGGATGGGGCCGGATGCCATGATCTTAGGGGTTTTTTATGTTGTTTCAGGCCAACTTTTGCACTCTCATATTTCGTCTTGAACAAGAGGCTCTTGAGGTCCTCTT
>NW_015202528.1:0-1449 GCF_001447785.1 Gekko japonicus | reverse complement strand
CAGCCCAGCCTCCCTCTCCCAGCCACAGTCTTGCCCCATCTCCAAGACCCCACACCGCATTTCCCAAACAAAAACACAGAAGGCTTGGAAAAGCACTCAAAGCCCTCTCCTTACTTCTCCAGTCGGCCCAAAAAGACCTGCTTCTGCAGCCCCACCTCCACCGCACTTTCTTCTCTCCTTCCCCCCTCTCTCCCCCTCCACCCATTTACACACGCAAGTGAACACTGCAGACACGCCTTTCTAACCCACTTTTTATGCAGATGCACAGTATACCTCCTCAGTGAGGTTGACTCTGCCCGCTTCAAATCCTACCCTAGGAAATACTCCAGTTCCACCTTTCAGACCACCTTTCACATTCACATTCTCCCACCTTTGTCATCATAGATGTGCATTCCCCCCCCCCAGCTACTCACACCAGCCCACTGGCACCTTACGCACCAGCTTCTATTCCACTATACACTCACCCTTCTTTGTTAGGGGCGATGTACATGTCCCCCTCCACAAAGCTATCACACCACAACAGACCAGAAGCACCTTTACAACCAGGCTCACTTCAACTCCACATTCTCCCTCTTCTGAAAGCACATATCTCCATGTTCCCCCCGACACGCACACACCTTGCAATCCAAAACAGCCTAAACAGTAAAGAAGGTCATGTAGTTTTGCAGGACTGCAGATCACACCCACTTACCTATGGAAGATAGGAAAGCCTGACACACACTTTGCCACTGTACACAACAGCTTTACACAAAAAACCACGGTCACTCATGGATGCATCATTTATTTATTTATTCTTCCTTTAAATTGGTTTATATCCCCCCCTCCCTGCAACGTGGCCTCAGGACGGCTGCCTTCCATCTTGGGTGGCTGACATCACTTACTGCTTTACTTTTACAGGCAACCATTCAGATTCCAAGAATCTCCAGGAGACTGAAATTGTGGTGAGAAGACATACCATACACAACGCAGAACCAGGTAAGTAAACAAGGCAGGTAAGTGGACAAGGCATCAATTTATCTTTTTCTTCTTACAGGCAGCAATTCATATTCCAAGAACCATCAAGACCCCTGGGAAACACAGACAGCTGTGAGAAGAGACGTCATAGTCATTACAGGACCAGTTAAGTCACCTACACATTAGGACAATGTGCGACTACAGGAATGCCATCCTATACTTTACTGCGCATGGTTTTCAAATTGATGGTCCTGTGGCTACAACAGAGAGGTTTGCAGCACGATGCTGCTGGGGCCACGAGATCCTTCCACCCACCACCCCAGAGACTCACTGATACTGTTACCACCCTTGGTGCCTGACATCGCTTGCTCCTTGCTTTATACAGGCGGGACCACACCTTCGGGACCCCAGAGTCTACCACGGCAGACTGAAACCACAGAGGACAGACGTCCTGACCACGTTGCAAGGGGCAGGTGAGTGGACACGACCACCTTG
>NW_015202527.1:0-1395 GCF_001447785.1 Gekko japonicus | reverse complement strand
CTGAGTCAAGGGCAGGCATGACAGAAAGGCCACTGGGCATGTCCACAGGGCCTGGATGGCAAACAAAATGAACCGGGGGGAGGGAATCCAAGGGCAGTGCCTCCCCCCCGCCCGCCATTCCTGAAGCAGGGCACGGGGGGTCCTGCAGCAGGGTGCGCTGCATTTTACCGGGGGGGGGGGAGGTCATAAGGCAGAAGATGGAAGGCAGCTTCACATTCACCCTGTGTTGCCCTGTTGGTCTGAAGCAGTGCAGTGGAACAAAGTTTGAGTCCAGTCGGGCACCTTGAAGACCAACTCAGTTTAGTTCTGGGTATAAACTGCACGCACATGAAGGCTTATACCCAGAAGGTGCCCCCGCTGCACTCGAAGAGCTTCACATTCTCCAGCTTCAGGGATGAACCCTATCTCTCCCCCCCCCAAGAATGCAGAAAATGTACAGGGTGGGGAGAGATGGAAATGGAGGGAGGGGAGAGATCAAAAGAAAGCAAATAGATGGGGACAGAGAAGTGAAAGACAGAAGGGGAAGGAAAAAAAGGACCTCCCCGCATGGCTGCCTAAGCCCCTGAAAACATCCTCCCACCCTTGGTGCCCCAGGCCATCCAGCCTTGCTTTCTCTGCACACGGGAAAATAACAAACCACTCCATGTGCAGCCCTCCAGGGTGAACTGAGGGCTGCTGGGAGCTGGGGGTGGGGCTTAGCTTCCAGAGGAAGCAAGTCCCTGCCCTGACTTCCCTTCCAGTCCCAATGCACCTCGAAGTCTCAGAAAGCGAAGGGAAAAAACCCTCTGCTTCAAAATGGATGGTAGGTGGCAAGGCTCTGGCTGGCACTGGGGAAAATTTTGGGATGGCGTGAGCCCTCCAGCCCCCCTGTAGTCTACACCTATGCCCCTATTAGTCTCCAGCCAGTCCACGAGTTGGTAATAAAGGGATAGGACCTAAAGCTTCCCAGCCAGTGATAAAAAGCTGATTGGCCTGTAGTTGGATGGGTCCATTTTGTCTCCCTTCTTATAAACTGGTATTATCATCGCATGTCTCCAAGTGAGTGGTGTAACCCCTGTCACATTTATCTGAGTGAATACAGTTGCCAATATATCCTTCCACCATGATATACTGGCTTTGAAGTGTTCTGGGGGAATTAAATCTGGCCTTCCCATTCTTCATTTGAGAAATTAGAAAACTAATTGCAGCTGGTTGAACAGGGGGCTACTCCGGTAGTTCAGATAGGTTCCAATTACTCTGATAATCATAGTTACTATAAGAACTAGTGAAGATATTAGCAAAATGTTCCTCCCAGGTATGCGAGTAAATATGAGATGAAAGTGGGCTCCTCCAATGTAAAACTGAGTTAACCAGCTTCCAAAATTGACTCAGATTTCTATTATTTCTGGCAGCTTT
>NW_015202526.1:0-1449 GCF_001447785.1 Gekko japonicus | reverse complement strand
GGTGTGGCAAAAAGAACCCAAACCACCCTTAGTACTCATTGCAGCTTTCGTTCACCATGTGGCAAACCCTGTCATGGGAAGCATACTCCCACCCTCCAGGCAAACCTGGCGGGTATCATAGCCAACTGGATCAGCAAGGCCCCCAGTCCACTGCTTGCAAATAACTGAAAATCCACCCGGGCCTGAAGGACTAACACCTCGCTCTTGTTCAGGTCTAAAGCATAGCCTCCCAAATGCATAGCTAGAACCTGATGTGGAGGGCTGACCCTCCCGTGGAACAACAGCTGCAGCAGGCCCGGCCACACAGGTCCCAGCGCCTCTGCCTTTCCACCATTCTCCACTGGCTAAGGCCCAGCTGAGAGACTACCGGCGTTCCCTTGGCGTGCTGAGCCGCCCGAAACAAAACTGTGCCCGCAGAGTCACATGTTCTTCCTCTCCTGCCGGCAAATCAACCTGTAAGAAAAACAGTGAGCAGGGGAACAGTTTCACCTCCCCGTGAGGCACCCCCCGGCATGCCTTTACAACCCGACAAGGGCACCGTAAGACTGTAGCTGAGGAATGCCATTTCCCCACCTGAATCTCCTTGGCAGGTACCCCGTGGCCGCTGCTGTGGAAGCATCTCCATGTGGCAGGAGTGGGGCAAAAACAAAGCTAGCCACCCCAGCTTCGCCAGCGCCCCAACAGTAAGTGCCCAAAACTGGTACTCCTTGAAGGGAGTGCCGTCCTATCCTGAAAAACAAGCCAGCCCTGCAACCCTGACCGCCAGTAGGTGGCCCAAGCCCCCGCAGGGTACAAAGGCTTCTCCTTTCATCGCGCATCAAAGCTTTCCACAACCTCCTCATATTGAGACTGCATACTCCGTGCCAAGGCTTCCTGGTCTGCCCATGCAGATCACATTCCTCATAGCATATGCATCCTTATGAGATGAGCGGAGTCTAAATGTCAGACATCCTGGAAGGCAGCGTGCTTAAGGATGGTGCATGGGTCCGGCCCTCAAAGGCTCCCCAGTCCCACAGAGTGTTCCTCATGTAAATACCTTTCTCTAGTTGATACACTCTTGCGTCTGCACAGGTGGGTTTTTGCTCAGCCTTGACATAGAGTCAAGGGCAACATGTCCCTGCCCAAGTTCTCTGAACCCTACGTAGGTTTTTCTTTAAGATTGCTGAACTCGAGGTCCTCCACAATTTAGCAGGGTAGGAGCTAAGAACCCGCCCCCTGAATCACACGACTTTGGCAGTGGTAGGGACTGGCTATCATGCCCCCTGATTTTTCTATGTAGGAGTGGTGGGATGACTACCCTGCACACTGTCGTTTTCACTTTTACGCAGGTAGACTAACTACCCATCACACTGTTCACCATTTACAGCAGTTGGGTCTGACTACCTTCCCTGGCATCCTTTCACTGCAAGTATCAGCCAAAGAGGTGCCCTCCCCACAGCACGCTCTACT
>NW_015202525.1:0-1381 GCF_001447785.1 Gekko japonicus | reverse complement strand
GGCCGGCTCAGCTACCCTCTTGCATCATTTCGGGTCCCCAAACTTCATCTTGTAGGGAGATGTCAGACCCATGTTAGGATTGAGTTGAATGAGAAAGTGTTATTTATGGGAATTCTGGAAAACAGTAAAGTAGATCGATCCAAAAAGGATTTATTTAAAGCTATGATTCTAGCGGCTCATGCGGTAATGCCATATGGATGGAAAGAGGCATTAAAATGGACTTTGGAAAGATTGGATTGGGACTTACATTAATGGTTTCAATCAGATATTTTACTGATACTAAAACAGGAAAAGACACGGGAAGATAAGGCGCTGGAGATAAGGAAGAAATGGTTTAGGTATGTAAGATGGGTGAGAGAAAGGGGTGGGGGCCCAATAATGATGTATTGGTAAAACTCCATAGGGTGTGCTTATGGTTGCAGATATAATAATAAGGGTTTCCCCCCCCCCTTTCAATTGGTCGCTCGTGTGAGGGGGGGAGGGAGTAATAAAGGGGAAACTGATGTACTTGATGTTTGGTTAAGCAAACCTGATGAAAAGGATTATGTAAGGATATGAAATGGAAGATATCAATACAAATTAAAAAATTAATTAAAAAAAAGAGAGAGAGAGAGAGATGTCAGACCTAAGTCCAATGCTAGTGAACCGAAAGAATAAATGGGGCCGGGATCCAAAGCCACAGGTAGCCTAGTTAAATTATTAGGGATGGGACTTCTGGCCAGTCATATGCATTCCAAGTGGCTCTTCCCAGCCAAGCAAGCAAAGATAAGCTTTGCTTTTAACATCTCCTGCTTTTCTTTCCACAAGGCCACACGCCCCTGAGCCTCTAGAACTGAAGACCGTGACCTGCAGACCTTTTTCTTGGTGCATAGCCAAGCCTGGTGAGATGCAGAGGAAAGAGCGAGAGTGGAGTGGGTGTACGTACCTTATAGGCTTCGAGTAGAGTATGCTGCTGGGGGCCTGGCTGGTGCTCTCGTAGCCTGAAGCGGATGCAAGCTCCGAGAGGGAAGCCTCCAACCCGAACTCGAGAGCTCCAAACTGCACGTTTAACCCGGACACGTCAGTGGATCCGGGCATCTCCACGGCAGAGGACGGAATCTGAGAAAATCGAAAAGGCCATTCATGCCAACCCATCAAAAACGGCACCTTTCTGCTCTCGGGATGCTGCCATGCCCGAGGGAGATGGATACAGCATACACAACACAGAAAGGGTCAGGCTTTCGGAAAAGTCCTTGGCTTCTAAAAACCGGTTGCGTTTACTGTCAACCAGTGAATAGCACAGATTCCACTTAATATTATTATTATCATTATTATTACTATAAGAGCCTCAATGGCAAACAACATCCTCATCCCCACAAGCAGAGTTTATAGCTATCTCTGT
>NW_015202524.1:0-1541 GCF_001447785.1 Gekko japonicus | reverse complement strand
CATTCAGTTGCTGAGTTCTGTGCATTAATAGATTGCGAGAATCACATTTTAAAAGTTCCTAAATTCAGATTTCTATTTTTTGTATTTTGTATATTATGACTGTTTTATGCTTACTCTGTACGTTGGTCTCAAAACCGCAATAATGAACTAAACTAATGACTCATGAAAGTTCATACCCTGCCACAAATTTTGTTAGTCAATCAATCAATCAATCAATCAATCAACCTTTAATAGCATATACAACATTAAAATCAGAAACAGACAGTGACACAGTCAACTAAAAAACTGGAATAATTATAAAATCATGAAACGGAGTTTCCCAAATTTTTCACTCTTATCACATCAACTAAAAAATTAGCCACTGCCACTGTAATCTCTGCTGTTGTATCATTCAATAGAATTTGACATTTTCTTTCATTAGAAAGGTGATATTTACCATGCAATCAAGAGTTTAACCATTTTTCCCTAGCAGATACATGCAACGAAGGTGCTACTGGGCTCTTTTCTACTGCTACAGACTAACACGGCTACCCATCTTGATCTAAATCCTAGTCTCTCTAAGTCATACTGGCTCTCAAATGCATCCGAGATAATAAAGATTTCTGCATCTGAATATAGAATTCTTAGTGACACAGTTATTATAGTTTAAATTTAGAGATGCATTTCTTCTTTCCTTTCCTTGATTAGTTTTCTTTGTAAGTTAAAATGTGTACGATTGTTTAAATCACCAGTACTGCGGTGGCTCAAGTGGTGAAGACGCTGAACTGCAGGCTGTGGAAGGTCAGTAGTTCAGCAGTTCGAGACCCGGGTGCCGCATGATGGAGTGAGCGCCCGTCTCTAGAACCAGCTCCTGCCAACCTAGCAGTTCGAAAGCAAGAAATTGCAAGTCGATAAATAGGTACCGCTTCGGTGGGAAGGGAACAGCGTTCCGTGCGCCTTGGTGTTTAGTCATGCCGGCCACATGACCACGGAAACGTCTTCAGACAGCGCTGGCTCTTCGGCTTTAAAACGGAGATGAGCACCGCAACCCTGGAGTCGAACTCGACTGGCTTTCGAGCATGGGGAACCTTTACCTTTACATAACTACACTGAATCAGTCTCTATGCCCAAGAACTCAGTGACTTCAGTTTAACATACTGATTCATTCTGGACATATACTTGAGATAAAGAAGAAAAAATGTCAAGAGGTGGTAGCTGCTATGGACAAACCACTTGACACAGGTGGATTCTGTTGCTCCAGGATAAAGCCAAAGAAGGAATGAATTGTTCCCATTTGGAAAACCGACTTTTTAAAATGCTGATTTCACTGTTTCATAACAGCAGCATACTTTTGCAGTTAGCATAAGTATCACACCTGTGAGTCAAGACATCTGTTATAGACAAACTCCTTAAAAAATCTTTGTTGTTGTTCTATATACTTGAACATTAGCTTTTTAAAAAAATAGATCAATTCAGAAGAGGATTAGTTGACTGGGCCCGAATCTCTCTTTCTACCTCTCAATGGGTGTTTCCAATGGCATTCAGAACCTAAAAAGGTTAGT
>NW_015202523.1:0-1462 GCF_001447785.1 Gekko japonicus | reverse complement strand
ATAACCAATCCTCATTCCAACTCTCACTGTGAGCTAGTTCAATTGCTTTCCAGACTTTCCTCAGCCTACCTTCATATAAATTCTAATAGGTTTAGACAATGGGATGGTCACACTGCCCCCTTCAAGCAGGGAACAGAGATCTGGAGGAATTAAATACTAGAGAGACTTCAGAAAGGAAATTTCTGGAGACGTCAGGAAAATCCTCTCTGACCTGGCCTGACCGGGTCAGTGGGAGGGGAAAGGGAGAAGATAAAACTTGTGGGAGCAAGGATTGAGGGCTCTTTGGTGGTGGGTCTATCAGTGCAGACAGAACTCTTAGCTGAGGTCTGGAGGCGGTGGCCATTGATTATGTGTTGGTCTGGAGAGCTACAGAAAGCTTCAAGGTAGTGGAACTCTGTAGAGATTTGTAACTTCCTAAGCTAAGAAGCCTGTCCTATATTTTAACACCTGATAAGGTATGTATAGAGAGAGGGACAGATGATTTGCATTTTATTGATTTCTTTTTAATCCCTTGCTCAGTCTGGTGCTGTGCTAAAAGTATGCTTGGGGATATTTTCTTTTTAATAAATACTTTGTAACTTTGGATACTAGTAGTGGTTCTCTGTACCACATAGACCTCCACCATCTTGAACATGCTATTTTAAAAGGAATGCTGGGGGAAGGCAGGCAATTCACAAGTGGCTACTCCTCCAGTGGTACATAAGGCAGTAAACAGTCCCCATGGTTACCAGGTGCTGGGCAGTGGGCAACACAGAAGCAAGGCCTCAGAACTTGGAAGAGGAACTGGGAGTTGGGACCATCCCAGCAGGCAATTCCTACAAAGGTCAGGCAGTGGCAGTGGGTTACTAGAGAGAGAAAAGTCTCTCCAGGGAAATCCCTGGAAGGCAGGGTGGAACAGAGCCTTTACATTGCAGTCTTCTCCATTAGAATTCCTAACAACAAATGTTACATTTCAAACTTCAAATCATCAGTATTATACCTGGATTTATGGAACTTAAATCCCATAGCGAAGCACAGCTATCAGCCTAGGAACCTGATATATGAGGGAGTGGCAAATTCTCCTTCTCCTTCCCCAAGCACCACAGCGCACAAATCCTTACCCTCCACCACACACTCTCTACCTGTTCTTCTTCCCTTTAACCACCTTTAAGGTCCCCAATTCCCCTCCCTCCAGCCATCCCCACCATTCCTTATTCCACTCTCTCGACCTTCTGAGAAACTCTGTCGCCCCTTCCTTTGGGTCCCAAGAGGAGGCGATGGAGTGGGATATCAGAGCAGGGAGGTGTGTCATACTAAAAAGTTACTGTGCTTGTCTTTTTGACCACACTGCCTTCAAAGAACAATAACCAGACAGCTTGAGCAAGTTCACTGTTTTTATCAGGGAAGAACACCCAAACTTTGCCTGTCAAAATCAATCACTGTGGTCTCTACCAGACTCCCTGCCTGGTCCAGGATACCTCCT
>NW_015202522.1:0-1447 GCF_001447785.1 Gekko japonicus | reverse complement strand
AAAAAGATGGCAGTACTGTAGGGGCTCATGATCTAGCGGGGAGGGGGAGTCTAGACCACTGCACCCAAAAACTGCAGTCATGTTTCCGCTAAAGAATTCTCGGGCGACACAGATCCTTCTTGATGTGCTCCCCCCGACAACCCTTGGCTTGACGGCATTTCATGGGTACCTGAGGAGACTCGTTGAGCTTCCGGTCTGAGAATGATCAGTATCTCGGCCGCAAACTATCGCCTTCCAGGCTTTCCCGCTCAGCTCGCTTGGAGTGACTCCTTGCCGGAAATAAACTGCTCGGTCCTCACAGCTGATCCCCCACACCTAAGTGAGGCAAAGATAAGACAGGTTGGCCGAACACTCTCCTCTTCCGAAGGATAAAAGCCAGCCCCTGCAAGGGTTACAGGGTCAGTTCTGCAGACGTGCTGGTTTGTGACATGGAGGGAATTTTTTTTTTGTACGAAGACGCATTATCATGTGGATAATCCTCTCATCCTCAGGGATCACAGTGTTAGGAAGATATGGAAAAATATATGACACTGTGTATAATAGAGTATGCTTAAGGTAGATCTATTCTGTGCTTTTTATTTTTTAAAAAAGTCTACACTATTATATAAATACTGGTGTCAAGTATTACCAAATAGAGGTTCACCAAAACGATACATCAAAGTGCAGGTTTACACTACGTTCAAACATTCATACAGCACCTCATCAGTTTCACAATCACTAGTCCCACGGGACTCTAGTAATTCACCTGTATCGAATACAGTCTTTTTCAAAGACAGTGATATACATACAAGACAGAAGGCTCAATGAATCCTCTTTGTGAGTATAAAACTCTTAAGATAGCAGCATTTTTCTAGGGCCCCACTGGAACCCTTGCAGCAAACATAACAACATATCTCTCAAGTTCTACTAGGCAGCCAGAATAGGCAGATCACTGACCAACAAGGAATAGATCACCAACAAGTAATAGGCAGATCACTGACCCACAAGAACAGATCGAGATGGGCGGCCGTGTTAGTCTCTCTGTAGCAGCAGAAAAGAGCAAGAGTCCAGGAGCACCTGAAAGACCAGCAAAATTTGTGGAAGTCCCACACTGCTTCATGAAAGCTCCTCCCCTGCCACAAATTTTGTTAGTCTTTAACGTGCTCCTGGACTCTTGCTCTTTTCTACCGCAAGAACAGAAGAAGGGAGAATCATGTTCATCACCCCAAGCTTTTTGGTATGTTGTTGATGATAGAAAGTTGTCACCCAGTCGCAGCCAACTTATGGAGACCCCGGGGGGGTTAACAAGGCAAGAGACAAACAGAGGAGGTCTGCCATTGCCTGCCTCCGCGTAGCCACCCTAAACTTCCTTGGCAGTCTCCCATCCAAGCGCTAACCCGGGCCGACCCTACTTAGCTTCCAAGATGCGACGAGATCGGTCTAGTCTGGGCCATCCAGGTCAGGGCAA
>NW_015202521.1:0-1466 GCF_001447785.1 Gekko japonicus | reverse complement strand
GAGCAAAACCTTCACTCTGAGTTTTAAATATCTTTTCCCCTTTCCCTGGACAGAGAATGGGCAGGAAGGGGGGAAGTCAGTTCAGTTGCTTTCCAGATTTACCTCAGCCCACCTTATAAATGCTAATAGGTCTAGGCTCCTCTCTGGACAGAGAACAGGCAGGAAGGGGGAAGTCAATTCAATTGCTTTCCAGACTTATCTCAGCCCACCTTCATACAAATGCTAATGGGTCTAGACAATGAGATGGTCAAGCATGCCCCCCCTGCTTCAAGCAGGGAACAGAGATTTGGAAGTGTTAAATACTAGAGAAAAAAAAGGAAGGAAATTCTGGAGACTTCAGGAAAAACTTCTCTGACCCAGCCTGACCCAGTCAGTGGGTGGGGAAAAGAGAGATGATAAAACTCAAGTGAGCAAGGAGGAAGCTCTTTTTTGGTGCTGAGTCCATCAGAACACAGTCTTGCAGATTTGAAGGTTCTTTGTAGCATAAGTGCTTAGAGAAGTAATTTTCCTGAAACTGTATACAGAATGTTTCTGATGCCTATTGGAAAACTGCTACTACTTTGAGGAAGCCTTGGCGACACATGGTTTACAATAGCTAGCTTGCCCATTAGAGGCTGGCCATCATCACCGGAGACCACTGCCTAATCAACATTCAGCATGGAAATAAGGCTGGTGGATCATCTCATATCAGCGTGAACTTGGATGAATGCAAGGACTCTTATCATTTGTGACAAGCACTTTTGGATTCAGTTGTAGACTGATTTCCTGTTGATGTCATTGTTTTCCCTTGCATGTTAAATTATTTTGAGGTGTTGGTGTCAAAAATTTATATCAGTGTTTATATTTATAAATAATTCATTACACATTTGTCTGTTTTTGACAGTATTTATTCTGCAGCTGACATAAGTCAGTATTCACAATAATTTAGCACAGTTTCATATTTGTTATTTGGAGTCCATCACAGCAGATAGAGCTCTTAACTGAGGTCTGGAGGAGGTGGCCATTAGCTGGAGAAAGCTTCAAGGTAATGGTCACTATATTGAGATCTATAACATCCTAAGCTAAGGAGTCTGTCCTATATTTTTAACATCTGATAGGGAATGTATAGAGAGAGGGATAGAGGAATTGTGTTTTACCCATTTCCTTTTAATTCATAACTTTTAGTGCTAATAGTGGTTCTCTGTACCACATAAACCTCCACTATCTTGGACATACTATTTTAAATGGCAGGAAGGCAGGCAGTTGGCAAGTGGCTATTACTCCAGGGGTGCACAAGGCAGTAAATGATCCCTGTGGTGACCCGATGCTGGGCAGTAGGACACACAGAAGGAAGGCCTCAGAACATGGAAGGGAAGCTGGGAGTCCTCCTGACCCTCCCAGGAGGCTATTTTTTACAAAGATCAGGTGGTAGCACTGGTTACCCAAGAAAGAAAGGCCTTGGAGGGCAGGGTGTAACAGGGCCTGCA
>NW_015202520.1:0-1459 GCF_001447785.1 Gekko japonicus | reverse complement strand
TCGGCGCTACATCCTTCCTCAGCGATGGAATCCTTCAACCTTGACGGCTCCGGTATCGAGGCCTGCCTCCAACATCGCCCAACTGGTGTCAAAGCCTCCGGCTTCGAAGGCGCAATCCTCCGCCTCCACGCCGGTGAAGAAGAGGCCCAAGGCAAGTAAAGACAAGTCCGCGAAAAAGGGCTCCTCTAAGCCCCTAAAGGCGGCAAAGAGGGTGAAGGTGGCGGCGTCTGCACTGGGTGATGCCCCTAAAGTGCCCCCCGCTCCATCGACATCGGAGACACACGGTCCTCCACCGATACCGATCGTTCAGTTTTTGGACTCTCCTATATAACAACTAGAGCGTCCTTACTCCGACATCGAGAATGTGGAGCTCCTAAGTCACCACATGGGTGCAGAGCCTTCCCTCTCTCCTTCTCCGTTGTCGACATCGACGGTATCAGAAGCTCCCGACATCGACGGAATCGACAAATTTCTACTAGCACGCAGCGTCAACCTTCACGACTGCATGTTGAACTTGACGATATCGATGAGCGAGTTTATAGGAATCGTTCACAAAGGCAACACATTCCTTTGTCTCAGAGATGTGCTTGATACAGAAGTTGATCCCCCTGAGTCTTTATTCCCCCCCACCACTACCTATGTCTTGGGATCAACGCCAACTGAGATACCTCTACGGCGGTTATCCACCATCCATGCCCTGGCTGACTCCTGCGGGCTATTCCGACTGGGATCACTACTCGACCCACTCTGCCCACAGATCAAGGTCACCCTCCAAATCGAAACCTTCAGCATCTCTGTCTTGACCTCCGGCTGAAGATCCTTCCCACCATCAATCGGAACCTTTTCGTCCTCCCAACCCCCAAGTCGTTCCACCAAAGATTTTAATTGGTCAAGAGGAAGTCACTCCAGTACAAATGCCAGAGCAGGGCTCCTCTGAATCCGGAGACGACGATTCTGATACAGAGGCTTCGGAGATCCAGACCTCCCCTGACCACAAGTCTCCTAACCAAGCCATCGCGGAGGACCTCCCTATATCGCCATCCGACAATCTCACTTCATATGCAGACCTTATCAAAAGAATGGCCCATTCTCTAGGCCTCTCTGTCATACAGCAACAGCCACAGGATACCGATCCTGTTTTTGATATTGTGCAACTGGATCCCTCCACTACCATTGCACTCCCCATGTCCACGGTCCTTTTGCAAGCTACCAAAGCACCATGGGAAAAGCCTTCATCAGCTCTAGTGTCAACAAGACGCCTGGACCACATGTACAGAGTCCAGGAGGCTGGTGCCGAATTTTTATTTTCCCACCCTCAACCAAATTCGGTGGTCGTAACATCCTCATCCAAGTCGAAACGAACACACTCGGCACCCTCTGACAGGGATAGTAGGAAATTAGACGCATTCGGAAGACGCTTCTACTCCACAGGTGCGTTGGGGGTCAAAACCACTAACTA
>NW_015202519.1:0-1434 GCF_001447785.1 Gekko japonicus | reverse complement strand
AAGGCTATACCACCCTACAGAGGAGAATTGGGCAGGCAAAGCCTTTCGCTTTCCTTTCTATGGTGGAGCAGGGGGAGCTAACTTGTTAAACTTTATTTTGATTGGCAAAAGAACCTGGTCAGTCAAATGACATTAATGTCTGCTTTCCCATTAAGACTTTACATGAAATATGAGGATGCAAGCTTTAACTGATGAATACTGCAGTAACATAACTAATTTATTGATCAAGTAAAGTGTTATTTCCTGCCTTCTCTCAAATGTTAATCATAGGTCAGTTTTCTGACTAGGGATGGGCACAAACCAGCTCACAGACCTTTGTGATGAATTTTGGCTGGTTCGTGGTTTGTTTGTGAACTGCAGCCTGGCCATGAAAATCTACAGTCTTTTAAGGCAGTTCGTGGAGGTTCATGGGGAGCAAAAAAGCAGGGGTTTAAACTCTGCTTTCTCCTCCTTATGAAAGCTGCCAAAACAGCTGAACCACGGGAGCAGGCTGCTCCTGGCCGCTCAGCTGTTTAAATCAGAAACCACTGAGCTGGGGGGCAGCCAGCTCCCATGCTCAGCTGTTTTGGGCTCTAAACAGCTGAGCCTGCTCCCATGGCTCAGCTGTTTAAAGGGGCTTTCTTGGGTTCAGCTCTGACCCACTTAATCCACTGCTTTCTGCTCCCCTCAGAAAGCAGGAGGGAGCAAAAAGCAGGGGTCATGAACCCATACAAACTGATTCAGTTCGTGAACCAACCTTCTGGTCTATATAGGTTTGCGGTTTGAATTGTGGTTCAGCCACGAACCACAAACCGCACCGCAAAAATGCAGTTTGTGCCCATCCCTACTTCTGACCCCATCTGTAATCAATCACATTTATCAATGCATATGAAGATGTGTGTGTGTTTGGGGGGGAGGTTGGGATCTCTAGCAGAGTACCTTCAACCTGAAATTCTTGTGCAGAGGGAGTAGAAGAGAGTGGAACTGTTGTAGAACTGATACATTGTAAAGCAAATGTATTGGGGACCCTCCTTACCATAGTGAAAAATAAAATAAAATATTGGTTCTTAGCCAACATAAAAAATCATGAAATCATAACTATCTTTCTTTTTTATATTTTAGGTAATCCAAAAGAAAATTAATGTGAGTATAGCAAATGCTTTGTCCACTGTCTGAAGAATCTGTTATGTTATTCACAGTGGGGCATTAGTCTTTCTCGGCTCTTTTTCTGACTGCAGTTTTCATGTGGTTTGAGCGCTGACCTACCGCATTTTTTCCCTCCAGGCTTCCTTATATTTTCCACTTGTTGATTTCCCATGTTCTCCTTGTAGTTTTTCCATGCTTTCTCAATCCAACTTTGACAAAGAGCAGGAAAATGATTCTGAAAACATTGGAAGACAATCGCTAGGGGAAAAGAATTTGAGGGAGCTTGGAGAAAAACCTATACAGGATGAG
>NW_015202518.1:0-1485 GCF_001447785.1 Gekko japonicus | reverse complement strand
AGACACCTTTGGGTAGTGAAGGGCGCAGTGCCCTCCGACCCAGGAGGAGGTTGGAGCACAGCACAGGGGTGAGTGGAGGAGCAGGGCGGTGAGGCAAGGGGCAGGGCAGCAACAGGCAGGCCAGCTGGCGCCCTGTTTCAGGGGACCCGCTCTAGGTGGGTGCCTAATTCCATCAATGGGTGGTCCGGGCCTGACTGTGTCTGCCACTCAGAGTTCCTTGGAGTAAAGGCAGGGGCAAAAATGTACTCTTACAAGGGAATCCTAAGAGTAACCAAGCTCTCCATTTCCAGACTTGCTCTGGTGGCTTTTCAGGGGTCATTTCGAGGTGGTTTTGAAGCAGTTTTTCTCCAGGTAGGCTCGACCCAGCTCTGAGTTGGGAAGTACCTGGAGATTTTTGAGGTGCAGTGGGTGTTGCCTTCTGACACACTTCCGATTATGTCAGAGGGTGTGGCATATGCAAATGAGTTATGCTAATGAGTTATGCTAATGAACTCCTACACCTCTTTCTCTACGAAATGACCCCTGGTCATAATTATTGTAATCAATAGTGTGTGGAAAGCAGGAGAGGGATGACACCCTCTCTCCCTCTCTACCAGAAAGATCAGAAGACAAATTAAGTGCATAGAAGTGCATGGGCTTAAAACATATATTTGTTCAAGATGGGTAGCCATGTTAGTCTATCTGAAGCAGTAGAAAAGAGAAAAAGTCCAGTAGCACCTTAAAAACTAACAAACTATGTGGCAGGGTATGAGCTTTCATGAGTCACTGCTCACTTCTTTGTTGTAATTGTCACAATTAATAGAACAATGTTTCTATCCAGTGGTACCTTTAAGACCAAAAGGTTTAATTCTGGGTATAAGGTTTCGTGTGCATGCACACTTCTTCAGATACTTCTTCAGATGAAGAACTGTGCGTGCACACAAAACCTTATGCCCAAAATTAAACTTTGTTGGTCTTGAAGGTGCCACTGGACTCAAACTTTGTTCTGTTACTTCAGACCAATACAGCTACCCACCTGAATCTGTCATAATTAATGTAATCAATAGCACACAGAAGGTGGAAGAAGGATTACATCCACTGTCCCCACTCTACCTAAAGATCAGAGGAGAAATTATGTATGTACAAGGGCATGGGCATAAAACACTCTCCAAGCAATCAGGAATTTTGCTTTTTCACGTTCTTGACAAAATGGAACAAGCCTTACACATTTAGAGGTATGTGTATCTAGGTTCCATGCAGATACTTGACTGCATGCATGAAGGTTAGGAGTACGGAAAGTAGATGTGATCGTGTACCCATCCCTCTCCATGCATTCACCTGAATGTCTGAAAGAGGCTCTGTTACAAGGTTATATTCTGTTCTCTTTGCAATACTCACAGTTGTGGCAAGGGGGATTCACAATTGGGGCTGGTTCACCAACATGGTTCTGTAGAGCCAGCATTGTAATAATCCACCCTGAGCCACCTACATCAGCACAACTCTACT
>NW_015202517.1:0-1486 GCF_001447785.1 Gekko japonicus | reverse complement strand
TCAAACTTACAGACAGGGGCTGAACAGCATATCAACATGTAACATGGATGAAGGTGCTTTAAGACAGGGATGTCAAACTCATTTGTTACGAGGGCCGGATCTGACATAAATGAGACCTGGTTGGGCCGGGACACGTGTGCCATAAAACGTAATGCCAGGTAGCGGAGATGTAAACTTTATAAAGGACACAAACACAAAGATTTTTTTCTTTACTTAAAATAAAAACGTGCTTAGAACATGAGCACTCTTGCGATATTTTGTTTATTTAACAGTGTCTGATAACTGACACCTCTTGCTCTGGATTATTGCATCGAAATGTCTGTGCCGTTGCAGTCTTGAGTATGCTGTTCAGGTGTGTACCTGTAAGCTGCAAACCTACGATGATGCAGCAGCAGAACTGGAAGAAGATAACAATACAATGTTTTCACAGAAGATAAGAATGTCTCCAGAATGATGAAGACGTCTCACAAATGAGCAGATGGACGAACTCCCCCGGAGTTAGCATTTGTTTTGGGCGTCTTTCTCACACAAACAACTCAGTTGAGTATCCTCACGGTTACAAATCCGCCAAACTGGACATTTCTTTGTTCCTGTACATCCTGAAGTTATTCATAAAGTGCTCCTTTTCATAAAATCAATAACGGTGCCCTGGGCCCGAGGGCGCCTGCCTGGCAATCCCTAAAGCGGCTGAAAGGAGCTTCCTCGCTCCTCTTGGGCTTCTGGATCCAGCCTTTTCTCAGGGTTTCACATGAAAGTGCCTTAGGTATGGAGTATTGCCTACTCAGGCGGGCAGCAGCTCCCGGGGCCTCAGGCAGAGGTCTTTCCCATCACGTACTGCCTGGGAGATGCTGCCAGGGATTGAACCTGGGGCCTTCTGCATGCCAAGCAGAGCCTCTGCCAATGAGCCACAGTGCCTCCCTCCTGGTCCCTCTTACCTAAAGCCCCTCTGGACGGAGGAGCAAAAGGAGGCTATGGCCTGAACTCGGCAATATGCCATAAAGAGCTTAGGGACTGCGTACCCCAATACTACAGGCAACCAGCTTGGGCTGCTTAGAGCAAGCCTGAGGCAGACCACGAAGCCAAAACAGCCCTGCTAAAGCCCCTTCCCCCCCACACACACACACCCAGGTTTGCTTGCTCCCGACTGGGGAATTCCTGGAGGTTTGGGGGCAGAGCCTGGGGAGGGCTGAGGGAGGCACCTCAGTGGGTGGAAATCCTTGCGGAAGCTGCCATTTTCTCTGATGAACTGATCTCTCCGGTAGTCTAGAGGTCAGTTAGAATTCTGGGGGAAGGGGTGCACCGGCTCCACCTGGAGGTTGGCAACCCTAACTGGAAGCCTGGGAGCCAAACCTGCCCCCTCACCCAGCAAGGCTTCCCCCCCCCAGGTCCCTGCATCTCCCGTGATCCCAAGGAACGTACATATGCGCACACCTCGCAGCTCTCCTCTTCCAAGCTGTGAGATACAAGCAGGGTCGGTCTGGCCCCT
>NW_015202516.1:0-1562 GCF_001447785.1 Gekko japonicus | reverse complement strand
AGTCTTGCTCTGCAAAAAGAAGAATTTCCACTAGATGCAACTTCAGAAGCAGGCAATGGCAAACCGCCTCCAAATGTTTCTTGCCTTGAAAACCCTACAGCAGGGGTGTCAAACATGCAGCCCGGGGGTCATATCAGGCCCCCAGAGGGCTTCTATTAGGCCCGCAATGGAACTGGCTGTCTTCTGCTTCTCCTTCCAGTTCTGCTGCTGCTGCATCATCGTACGTTTGCACCTTTACAGATACACACCTGAACAGCAGACTCTAGATTGCAACAGCACAGACATTTGGATGCAATAAATCAGAGCAAGAGGGGTCAGTTATCAGACACTGTTAAATAAACAAAATATTGCAAGAGTGCTCATGTTTTAATCATGTTTTTATTTTAAGTTTAAAAAAACCACCCTTTCTGTCTGTGTCCTTTATAAAGTTTATATCTCTGCTACCTGGCATTACATTTTATGACACGCATGGCCCGGCCCAACAAGGTCTCATTTATGTCAGATCCGGCCCTGATAACAAATGAGTTCGACACCCTGCCTTACCCCCTTCACAGAGGCTTAACACGCTACTATCTACCAGGCGATGTTCTCTTCGGGTACCTCTGTGCCGTGAACAGCGTCAGCTGCCCGTTTCCCACACATTCAGCCTCTGTTAAACGAGCAAGACTTTCCCCCCCTCCAGGTTGTTGGCAACCCCACTTATCCCATCATAACCTCCCCCCACACACACACACAACCACAGTGGTTGTGCAAGCTACACACAGAAGAATCATCCCTTTGACTAAACAGCACGGGTTAGCGCTAAAAGCAAGAACGTTAAGAAGAAAGAAGAGAAGGGATTGGATTTATACCCCGCCCTTCACTACCCGAAGGAGTCTCAGAGCGGCTTACAAACCCCTTTCCTTTCCCCTCCCCACAACAGACACCCTGTGATGTAGGCGGGGCTGAGAGAGCTCTGACAGAAACTGCTCTATTTCAAGAACAGCTCTGACAGAACTACGGCTTGCCCAAGGTCATCCAGCAGCTGCATGTGGAGGAGTGGGGAATCAAACCCGGTTCTCCCAGATTAGAGTCCGAATCCGCGCACTTAATCACTATACCACTGCACCAAAACACATTTTCCCCTCTGGCTTCATAGACTCTTCTGGCAATCGGCCAGTAGGGTAAATTCTGGCCGGACTGGTCGAAGAGTGACTGGTTTCGCCAACTCTACCACCCACGGGCGACTTGGGTCACTATGCCTAACACACCGAGGGTCGCCAGCCTTGCGACGGCTGCCCACTTGGCATCAGCCGCCCCAAAGCGGTGTCTGTCGTATCGTTACCGGCGCAAATTAAGCAGACCGGCATTTGAGAAGTCAGGACCCTTTGCCGTGTTAGCAGGGAGGGGCAGAGAGGTTTTCTGACAGTGCGCAGCCCTCTAGTAGCCGACAGTTGCTTCGCGGTGTTCTTTGGTGACTCTGGCTCTGCATGCGCGATGTGCATTAAGCACGTTCAGAGGACAGTGGGGTTTTGTGCCTTCTGGCCTTTGCTGCTGACCTCCACGCATTGATCTACATCTCT
>NW_015202515.1:0-1485 GCF_001447785.1 Gekko japonicus | reverse complement strand
TGTCAGCTAAGCTGCCATGAGTGTGGAGCGGCTTTCTAATTGCCTTTGCATTCCTTCCCATGCGTTTAATTGCTTCACAGCTGCAACGCTTATCTGTAAAGAGTTATTGGAGGAGTTGTGGTGTCTACCTTCTGTGGGAGCGTCTTGGTTCCCAGCTTCACTACCATTAGAGACTCTTGCCATCTCCCGCGCGCGGGAGTCCACCTAATTGGGTATTGCTAATGGGGTGTGCATACGAATGCCCTATACCCTATTATGCACATAGGTAACCCGCCATTCCTAACAGTGTTCATGTTACTGCATCTATGGCTTTTCAATAAAAGTAAAACCTTCCTGGAAGCGTGTACTTCGTTGTTTGGCTGTGGGTCCTGACACTTCTTCTTGATGGATCAGTCACCTGAGTCTGTACAAGGTGGCCTCCTAAGTATGAAACTTCTACCTGTATAGGGAGCTTGGACAGACAACCCAGCTTTCCTGGCCCGGGCTGGGAGTCCATTACCAAGATAAGATCTCTATGACATTCTGGTTTCATGACTCAAAAACAGAAGAAGAGGAGGAGGAGGAGGAGGACAACACAGACACATTTGTACCAGACCCTTTTGGACACTACATATATAAAATGAACAGATATTCCCCCCCTTCATTTCCTGTCTTCCCTCTTAAGGGCTGGTCTTGGAAGCTATTCTATCCTTGTGCTGCAAGCCTCATTGTCTATTGTGTTTGCGCTTTGTTGGGCTTCGGACCGAGAGTTTATAATGTCCGTAAAAGCTCAGATGATTCCTCAGATGCCTGGCGATGATAGTCTATGATTTCCCACACTAATCGGCCTCCTCCTCTGCTAGCACACACGGAACTATTTCCCAGATCTAAAGGGAAGATGACTGCTTGGCTGTTATCTTTAGAAATGTCTCGCTACACTCTCTTTCCTTCCCATCTCCCCACCCCCCACCCCTTCGCCCCAGAAAAGCGCCATTGAAAAGCCAAGGAAATTTATTCTGAAGAATAGAGGGGGGGAAAAACAATTAGGGAGCACTTAATCATGGCGAACAAATAGTCTGCAGGGGGTGAATCACACTTCAAAGAGCAGGAGGAAGTGATCTCAAAGAGAAGAGACCTTTTGTGGTCCCCTTTCAAGAGAGAAATGGTGTCTGGAACGAAGTAAACAAACAGATGAATGGGAGCAGCTTCTTATGTGTATTCTGCACGGCTATACTTTTCTCTCCTGTGTGTCTTTCTTATCTTTTCTTTGTTCCTAGAAAAAAATCCATCAGAGTCCGTTTCCAAGCCTTCCTGTCGAAACGGAGAATCTTTAAAAATACTAGGCACACCCGTGCACGACCCACGCCGGAGAGAGGCAGCGTGGTCCAGTGGTATCGGCAGGATGTATTTTTTAAAGACTAGATAGTTGCACTGGAAATACCCATATAGAAGTAGGTAACATGGGAACCCATATAGAAGTAGGCTCTACTGGTAGCAGGAGCTCCT
>NW_015202514.1:0-1488 GCF_001447785.1 Gekko japonicus | reverse complement strand
TGCCTTCAGTACAGGCTGGATATGCTCCCACTTGGGAATACTCAGCAACAGGCTGGCTGCCGCATTCTGCACTAGTTGCAGCTTCCATATTTGCGACAAGGGCAGCCCCATGTAGACAGCATTACAGTAGTCCAACCTCGAGGTGACCATTGCATGGATCACTGTTGCCAAGTCATTGCATTCGAGAAAGGGAACCAACTGCCTAATCAGCCAAAGATGATAAAAGGCTGACCTGGCAGTAGCTGCCACTTGGGCCTCCATTGTTAAGGAGGCATCCAATAGCACTCACAAGCTCCTAACCTCCGGCGCTGGCACCAACTGTGCCCCATCGAAGGTCGGGAGTGGGATCCCTACCCCCGGACTGCCCTGACTCAAGCACAGGACCTCTGTCTTCATCGGATTCAATTTCAATTGACTCCGTCTAAGCCAACCAGCCACAGCTTGCAACACCCAGTCCAGATCTTCCGGTGTAGTCAGACCAACAACAGATAGAGCTGGGTGTCATCCGCATACTGGTTACACCCAAGCCCATGCCTTTGGGCAATCTGGGCAAAGGCGGCACATGTAGATGTTAAATAACATCAGGGAGAGTACCACCCCTTGGGCCACTCCACAGATTAGTGGATGCCTTCGGGACAGCTGTTCCCCTAGTGCCACCCTTTGTCCCTGACCCTGAAGAAAGGATGTGAGCCATTGTAAGGCAAGACGGTGCAAGACTCCGGTGACGGCGAGGTGGTGAATCAGTAGCTGATGGTCGACCATGTCGAACGCTGCCAACAGGACTAGCAACAGCAGCACAGCTGATCCGCCTCGATCCAGATGCCTCCAAAGGTCATCTGTGAGGGCAACCAGTGCTGTCTCCATTCTGTGTCCCAGGCGGAAGCCAGACTGGAAGGGGTCTAAGATGGAAGCGTCATCCAAAACGTTCTGTAACTGGACTGCCACAGCCCTTTTGATTAACTTGCCCAAATAGGGCAAGTTGGAAACCGACTGGTAGTTAGCCAGTTTGGCTAGATCATATGGTGGGGGTTTTTTTATCATGGGATGAACCACGGCCTCCTTAAGTGTCCCAGGGAATGAGCCCTCCAAGAGGGACTTGTTAATAATCTCCCTTAGGGCACCTCAAAACCCAACGTGACCCACTTTAATGAGCCACGATGGGCACGGATCAAGGAGGTAGGTCTGACAGTTAAGAGCAGTTTGTCAACTTCCTCTAGACTGAGTGGACTGAAATAATCCAAAACGAGACAAGAAGAATGAAGGTTTGGGAACCCATGTTTTATAAACCAACTTGTCAGGGCCTGACCCCTACAGAAATGACATAAGCAACTGCTTAGGGTGGCATGGACAATAGGGTTGCTGCCTGAAACCAGCCCAAATGGCTTTTTCAATGTTGGTCTTCCAACTGTTCCAGTTTTAAAAACCATCCCCTGAAGCATTCCTCACAATCTCCCCCCCGCCCTTTCCCTTTAAAGCTGAAGAGGAGAG
>NW_015202513.1:0-1455 GCF_001447785.1 Gekko japonicus | reverse complement strand
GGGGGGGGGGCAGTCTCTTTCTTTATACATATATTCTTAGCTCACACAGTCCCTTTCTGGATAAAACACTGAAAAGTCTTAAGAGCGATTGGGAAAGAAGTGCAACTTCACGAGAGGGAGGGGAAGAAAACAAATACCTGCCTTCAACATTACTCAAGCATGTCTTGCGAGGTGAAATTATAACTGAGTGAAAGAGGAGACGGTGAAAAGTGTCTCTTCCAAACCATCATGGTCCAGTAATACATCAGACCTCAAACAGAAAGGGGGGGAGGGGGATGATCCGAAGGCAATGTAAATAATTCTCTCCAACAGCAGACCTCGCACTTTCCGAGTCCCCCTTACCCAGAGGCAGGGAATAAGGTGAGAGAAGCCCAATCAGATTTACCTTGTCAGTGATGCTTTCAGCTTCATGATCTCCCCCGGCTCCTCGCTTCCTCAGCTCCAACATTTCCCTGGTGTAAGGTCAATAAACAGCAGCAACAGCAAAAGCAGGGAGGGAGGAAGTAGGATGGCTGCATTCACAGGGCCTGCCTTCCTTCCTAACGGGGGTAACTACAGATCTTAATTTCAAAAGTTTAGGCCTGGTCACCCACTTGGCCACCCACTTTGCCGCCTAGGGACAAAGCTTCACAGACCCAGACCAGAGGAATCCCACCCCTTTCCCCCCCTCACAGACTCTGCTAAAATAAGTGGCAACTCTACAGAGATCCTATGGATGCCTTTGAAGGGGTTTTCTCATGACCCCTACCAGGCAGTCCCGAAACAGACAACCTCCAGAAAGACCTTTCCTTCTTTAAGAGCTCCCCCCCACACACACACAAGGCTTCAGAAGAGATCTGCTTCTAACTTCAAGGGGAAAATTAGAACCTGCCTGCCTTCCCCCTCTCCCTCCCCCCCAAATATAGAGATTCCCAACCCTTTTGAGACTCATCTGCATAAAATCTTTCTTTTTAAAAAAAACACAACCAAACAAACCCACAAAGAGGACACCCCAAAATGTCAGGTCATATCTTTAAAAGGGGCACCTACAAATCTATATATTATTATTTCACCTTCCAGGTGAGGGGTCAGACTAGACCCTCCCTCCTCCTCCTCCTCCTTTAAAAAGGGGGTCTCCTCAAGGGAAGCCCCTCGCCAAAACTAGGACCCCCCCAATGGGACACACACACCCTCCCCCCAGCAGTGCCCCCCTTCTTCCTACTAATGAAAGGAGAGCACCCCCCCCCTATCCCCCTCCCTAACCCTTCCTCTGCAATGGGGGGGAGGCACCCCGTGGTCAAGCGCCCCTCCCCCCACTGGCGCGCGGGCGCGCTCTCGCCGTGCTCCTGCGGGCCAAGGCTCAGCAACGCTTCCAGGTGAGCACGCGCGCGAGCTGTCTATCTCCCCCCCACACCGGAGGGACGCTACTGCGTTGCTAACGCCACGCGCACGCGCGCCGCTGCCGCTAAAGGGGGG
>NW_015202512.1:0-1507 GCF_001447785.1 Gekko japonicus | reverse complement strand
AGAAACGACGACTGAGGGGTGACATGGGAGCCCAATCTCTACCACCTTGAGTTCCAAGAATGGAGGGGGGAAATATTGGTTTTCATGACATATATTAATCATTACAGTTTATCTTGTTTTTACTAACTGTGAATGTCAAAGACTGTAGCAACTATCAGACCATCTTATTAATTTCTCACAGAAATAGAGTGATGCTCAAAATTTTATATCCACACTGGATTCAGAAAAGAGAATAGAGAACATATTGCAAATTTGCATTAGTTACTGCAGCATACGAGAGAATTTCAGAAGAAAATCAGCTTTTGTTTCAAAGATTACAGCAAAGCTTTTGAAATGGGTTTGCCACAGCATCTGATTGTTTTGATGTGGAACCTATTTTTTTGGACAAGGGACCACTGTTAGAATAGAATATAAAGAAACAGGATGTTTTCCAGTTGACAAAGGTGTCTGAGTAGGATGCATTTTATCTTCCTGTCTCTTCAGTCTGTACGCAGAACATATCATATGGAAAGATGCATTAGATTTAGATGAAGGTGGAGAAAACATTGGTGGAAATAACATCAACAGTGCAGATGACACCACATTATTGGCAGAAAACAAACTGTGAAGACTTGAAACAACTACTGATGAAAGTTAAAGCAGAAAGTGCCAAAGCAGGATTACAGTCGAACATCAGGAAGACAAAAGTGCTGACTACTGGAGAATTGCACAACTTAAAAGTTTACAGTAAAGAAACTGAAATTATTCAATATTTGATATTCCTTCGTTCCATCATCAACCAAAAGGGAGACTGCCACCAAGGAATCAGAAGAAGATGGAAACTGGGGGAGGCAGCCACGAAGGAGCTAGAAATGATCCTTAAGTGTAAGGATATGTCACTGGCAACCAAGATCAAGTCAATTCATGCTGTAGTTTTCCCCATTACTACATATGGGTGTGAACACTGGACAATGAAGAAAGGTGAAAGGAAGAAAGTAGATTCCCTTGAAATGTGATGTTGGAGGAGAGTTTTATGGATAATGTGGGTTCTAGACCAAATCAAATCTGACCTCTCCCTAGGAGCAAAAAGGACCAAACCGAGGGTACCATACTTTGGTCACATTGCAAGAATACGAGAGTCACTGGAAATTACAATAATGCTTGGAAAGCTGAAGGCAACTGGAAAAGAGGAAGACCCAACATGAGATGAATTGACTCAATAAAGGAAGCCATGGCCCTCGGTTTGCAAGAACTGAGAATGGTTGTTAACAATAGGATGTTTTGGAGAACATTTAATTCATAGGGTCGCCGTAAGTCAGAAGCGACTTGACAGCACTTAACACACACAGTTGGTTTAAAAGTATATTGCTTCCCTCAGAGTATCTGCAAAGGACTACTGTACATATGAATTATTGTCGCATTCAGAGTTCCCTCCTCTGCAAACCTAATGATAACATTATCAAAAAGAAAAGAAAAGGGCCATACCAGTCACAGGAGATTAAAAAATAAGGCTAAGGCTGATGGTGCA
>NW_015202511.1:0-1476 GCF_001447785.1 Gekko japonicus | reverse complement strand
CAGTTACAGAATCTTTTTGTTCCTTATCAGAAAACCTTTGAAATGCTTCTTCAACTGCTTTTCTGACCGCAGATTGAATTATTACTAAGAGGTCCTCCTTTTGCTCCCTGGAGAATTGTATCTCTTGCATACCATCAAAGGCATGTCCGCTACCCAAGTTGTTACATGTGGTTTGGGAATCCATTTTTTTCTTCACGTCACTGGGTTTTGATTATATCCAGTGAAAACAACAATCTCTGAGCTTTGTTTTCATTAAGCTTCGCCACTGTTCCCAAACACAGTTTTTGTAGCCATAGTAATTCCAAAGGGCTGGAATATAGACCAAACATTATGCAGCTTCCTTTTAAAGCCCTTGTAATGCAAGAAGTAAAATTTATTTTAAGATCAAAGCAATAAAATCAGCAACTTGTCATAAGTTTCCCAGTGAAGAGTTTGTTAAGTATTTTCCCTTTACCCCCAAGTATTATTGTATAGATTTTTCCCAGTCTCATTGCCGCTGCTAACAAGGGGGGGGGATTCCATTCCTCAGTCCTTCCTTGTTTGGGAGATTTCGGGGGGGGGGTTAAAAGCTGTAGATCATAGAGTTTTGGTTGTTACAGATTCATTTACTCACGGTGAAAGTGATGTCTTCATCAATGTTATGATGAGGTTCTAGACTCTCTTACACAGGTGTAAACCAGCTTCTGCAGTCATGGCTCTATGACTGCATACCTTTGTAGTTCGGCTTCAGGACATTCCTGAACTGCCAACCGTTTGCCGCTACTCATGGGGCACAGGATCAAGTCTCCTGCAACCAATCCTCCCTCCAAGAGGGACGATGGGACTTTGAGACCCTCCGAAGATCCCCTGAAAACCATGAAGAGTCAGCAATTCTCAGGAGCTCCCCGAGAGATCATCCGCTCCACTGCTCCGTAACCCTCCCCACCTTTTCTCCATCAGTCTACCCAGCCCTTGGCACTTCACTCACCCCCACCTTTGCAGCTCCCCCACCTACCCCACATCACCCTTGGCATTCCAATCACCCCACCCTTGGATCTCCACTCACACACCGCTCTTGGTGCTCTCCCTATCTACCTCCCACCCTTGGCACTCCCCTCACCCCCACTTTTGCAACATTCCTGGATATGCTTCCCACCATGCCAAAAATCTATGGATTATGATATGACTAACGAGGGGGAAAAGGTAGATTCAAATAGAGATCGCTAACAGTTCTCTACTAGGGATGGGCATGAACCACAAACATGTGGTTCGGTTTGTGGATCATGGGCGAACCATGGACTGAAACATGAACCCCACGAACCCAGTCAGCTTGCATACAAACTGAACCAGGTTCATGAGGTTCATGCCTGAAACAGCTGAGCTCCTGTGGCTCAGTTGTTTCAGGCTCTACAAGCTGTCCCCATGGCTCATCTGTTTCTGATTGAAACAATTGAGCCACAGGAGCCCCGCGGCTCACCTGTTCAGAAACAGCTGAGC
>NW_015202510.1:0-1485 GCF_001447785.1 Gekko japonicus | reverse complement strand
AGCCTCCAGCTAAGAAGGCTAAAGGCAAGCCGAAGGAAAAGAGTAAATCGGCTCCTCAGCAGAATGCTCCCGTCTGCCCTCCTGATCCAATGTCAACCTTGCAGGAGAAGCCCAGGACTCCATCTCTGGGTTCGAGATCTCCACCTGTTTCTATCTCCGATGGGGAGGGGGATACTGGCTGAAAGTGTGGCCAGGTTCCGCGTGAGTCCGATCTGGAGCAAATGGCCAAGGTTCCGTGGTCTCAGCCCCAGCCACCTATGCGGTGGCCTTCACATCCCTACACAGTGTCTCCAGGATATATGGAGGAATGGGACGACAACTTCACAAGCCCCAGGGGTGCGAATTTGTATCATTACCCTCATTGGGTGTTGTATCCGCCATCAGTGACCTTCGCACGCAGGCTGTGTTCTCCTATTCCTGTAGTGAGAGGAGAAGAAACGGCAATTGAATCCGATGGATCCAATACAACATCAGTTCCAAGCCCTGATGAGAGGGTAGGCGAACCATCTCCGGCATCTCCCATGGAGGATCTCCAATCGTTTGGAGAAAAGATGATTTGTATGGCCCAGTCTCTCAAGATAGAAGTCATTTATCTCAGAGCACGTCCAAAGATAAGATACTGAGTTGCCTCTATTCAGAGTCTCCCAGGATTATTTCTTTCCCAGTGTTGGAGGATCTCATGCAGGAACTGAGGTGAAAACCTGTGTCTCCTGCCTACCTCCAGAAGGGCAGATCAAGAAGGAGCCATTTAACTATTTGATAACACAACCTCCGCCATCCTCCCCAGTTATGGAGGAGATGCAGCCAAAGGGCTGTCAGGCCTACCATTCCTCTCCCAGAGATAGGGGAGGGAAAAAACTGGATGTTCTGGGTCGAAAATTATATTCTTCAGCAGCATCAGATTTCAAAATCGCTAACTATGAAACCATCATGGCTAGTTATTAGCTCTTCTTGTGGGAGAGAATTCTTCTGTTCAGTGCACTCCTGCCGGAAGATAAGCGTCCTCTTGTTAAAGTTCTGCATTCAGAGGCCACTAAACTTTCGAAGCAGCAAATTAATGCGGGATGATATTCTGCAGATTCCGCTGCATGGGCCATGGCAAGCTCCATCGTATTTAGCCCCACACTTGGTAAGATCTACCACGTTGCCTATGGAAACCAGGCTTAAAGTTGAGGACTTACCTTTTGTAGGTTCCACTCTCTTGTCTTCCAAGATGGACGAGATGCTTTCCCTGATAAAGAAGAACAAGCAGACATCTAAGTCCCTAGGAGTCCTCCATATCCCAATTTAAGCAGAGGTCCTTTGTGAGACAGTCCATATCAAAGGGACTACCACTTTTCTTGCCCCTCAGGGTCTCAGTATCCTACCCCTAAGGCATTTGCCACATAACAGGGTCACCATAGGCATAAGGATTCCAGTCGACCTAGATCGAATCAGCCACTGCCAGCGAGGCAGATTCATCCCAAAAGTCATCCTTCTGACTAG
>NW_015202509.1:0-1486 GCF_001447785.1 Gekko japonicus | reverse complement strand
ATTATATTGTAAGCCACCTTGAGCTCCGTATGGAAGAAAGTTGGCTAATTAATGTTTTAAATAAATAAAATATGCTTATTTAGGAATAAATCCCAGTGGATTGAAAGGGACTGACTTCTTAGTAACCATGCACAGGATTATTCTGCAGCCTTTAAGAAGAGCCCTGCTGAATTCCATCTAGTTCACCATCCTGTTTCCCACCATGGCTAAGCAGATGTTCCCAGGAAGCTAGATGGTGAGGCTGGATGGTGATGCCTTCCACATGGGTTATCTGCCTTGAGTTCAATGCTTTTGGGAAGTGAGTTTTCTTCCTGCTTCCCCAACAGCATTATGGTGCACTTGGGAACCCCCAGGGGTTTCCCCTGCTTTTCTCCAATATTACTAAAATGTTATTTGCTCTGAAGTTTTGGGAAAGATTGCAGTAAAGGCTGGATGGCTTCTGTGGGAAATTTGGATTTTCCTGCCCACATTTCCTGCCTATTTCCCTGATCCTTTCAGAGGATAGCCGTGTTGGTCTTCGGTAGAACAGCTAGATTTGAATCCAGTAGCACCTTAGTAACCAACAAGATTATAAGCTTCCGAGAGTCAAAGCTCTTTTTTGTCAGATATGTTTTGACTCTCAAAGCTCCCAAGATCTTGTTGGTCGCTAAGGTGCTACTGGACTCAAATCTAGCTGTTTCCCAGATTCTGTTTCCACAGCAGCTATTTCCTCCTCCTGCCACCAGAGGGCTCCTTTATTTAAAAAAAATTACATTAGAATAGTGGTTCCCAAACTTTTTTTGGCCACTGCCTCCTTGGTTCCATAAATTCATACTCAGAATAAGTAAGATAATAACAATACATTACTGAAGATAAATGATGCTGTTAAAAGAGATGAAATGTTGATAAGTTTTGATAGCTTTGTAGGATTAAAACCGAGGGCATCCTAAAGAAATACGTTATAATTGCAATAAGGTGGCCTTTATGGAACTTTTGTGATGTAATATGCAGTTGCCAAAATTTTGCTAAAGGGAAAAGTGCACGCACACATTAGGGACATCTAAAACCAAAGGTATTTTTCCAAGGGTCAATACTTTGGCCAAAGTAAAAGGTCCAGGGAGAGCAAAAAACTAAGCAAAGTAATGGTTTTAAACTTAAATAAAGAAAATGATTTTAGTTCACCTCCATTTAATACTTCTCCCCCTTTCATTTTATTCATTATTATTTCACTTTTTTCTGAATAAAGGACAGTGTGTTATATTTTCTTTATAAAGGTTTGTCTAATGTTTTTTGCCAAAAATATACCCGCATTTTCCTCCACTCTTTATATTTATTTACCATAGTGACTCACGAAAGTTCATACCCTGCCACAAATTTTGTTAATCTTTAAGGTGCTACTGGACTCCTGCTCTTTTCCGAGGCTTGCTGGAAGAGGTCACACAGAGAGGCCCGTTCACATAGTCATCTATATCTGGCCATTGCAGGAACGCACAGGAACGGAGTTCCG
>NW_015202508.1:0-1495 GCF_001447785.1 Gekko japonicus | reverse complement strand
ATATCGCACAACTCCAAATAATGCTGGAACAGAAGAGATTTGACTTAAACCCCGCCCTTCACTTGGAGTCTCAGAGCAGCTTACAAACCCTTTCCCCTTCCCCTCCCCACAACAGACACCCTGTGAGGTAGGTGGGGCTGAGAGAGCTCTTTCCAGAACTGTCCTTGAGAGAACAGCTCTGCCAGAACTGTGGCTTGCCCGAGGTCATGCGGCATCTGCAACTGGAGGATTGGGGAATCAAACCCGGTTCTCTCAGATTAGAGTCCGTGCACTCAACCACGACGCCATACTGGCTCTCAACAGAATAGAAACAATGCTCCGCATTAAAGACTGTTTGGCATTTGAGATAGGGGGGTGGAAAGTGCTGCCAAGTCACAGCCAACCTGTAGGCAACCCTGTAGGGTTTTGTGGGCAAGAGATGAACAAGAAAGAGATGAACAAAGGTGGTTTGCCACTGCCCACCTCTGGGTAGCGGTCTCAGACTTCCTGGGCGGTCTCCCATCCAAGTCCCAACCAGGTCTGATCCTGCTTAGGTAGCCTGGCCCATCTGCTACGAGGTCTGTAGCGCCTGAGACTCTCCGTTTTAAGCTTAGGAACTTGGAATATTTCCATGCAGCAATTTAAAATAAAATTCTGTTTTCATAAACTTAAGCTACAAAACACAATGAGCTGGTATTGATATTTCCTGCCCATCCCTGGCCCCATTATATGGATTTTTTCATCTACACTCTATGGCCTGGTTGAGAATATGACATTATGAGGATACATATTTATATGAAATCTCTCATAGGTGTGACTGGATGTTGTTGCTGTTATGCCCCAATCAAGCTCTCTCTCTGTGCATGTATGCCACGCTCTGTGTTCAAAAAGAAGCCATCTTGCTGATCAGCTGTTTCGAAGAAGAGTGGATCCAAGAGAAACAAACCCAGTCCCTTCCTGCATCTCTGGATCCTGCCTCCAATTTTCAAGTAGGGCTTCATGCATACAACCCTGGAAGCATGCTGGTATTATGATATGCGTGCTTAATTTATTTAAAAGCTGGAGTTTGCACTGGCTTAGTCATTTGTTGCCTGTATTATGTCTCTTCTGCAGAAGGCGCAAGCTACCTGCCTTTTTTGGATCTGGCAATATTAACGACTTGTGGGTCTATTCTTTATGCCACTTGTGGAGTTTTTGGCCACTTTATTCTACATGAAGAGTAGAATATTCTTTGCATATAAGAGTTGCATATTCTTGATGCAACGGACCCAGGAGTAACAGGAAATCATTCATAGTTATAATTATTACTAGCAGTGCAAGAACCAGGGAAGCTTTGAGGCTGGCACAATGTCCTGGACAAATATTCTTGCCTGAACGAAAAACATTTACAGAGACCAACACTGACCATCACTGTGCTTGCTCACTGGTGGGTTGTTGCTGCAGGTTAATGGAAATGCATGACAGCAGCCCTCAACATCAGCAAAACCTTTATCCTGGAAGCACATAAATATTTTTC
>NW_015202507.1:0-1500 GCF_001447785.1 Gekko japonicus | reverse complement strand
CTGGTTGCCCTGTGACTGGTCTCTGGGAAATTTCCTATGTTCTTATGACTCTAGACACTTATTTACAGAAAGTGATTTCTAAAGTGGGCACACAGTCCTTAGGACAGCACAACTGGAAGTGAAACCTCAACATCTTATACAAACACAGTCAGGGAGCCCATTTCCCAGGGCTTTCTGGTGGGAGGGGCTTGCACAAAGGCTCATTCTTCTGTGACACCTCAGCAGACTTTAATACTGTCAGCTGCGAGGCACTGCTTAAGAGTGATTCTGTCTCTAGTTGCCCTGAACTGGATATCCCAGGCTAGCCTGATCTCGTCAGATCTTGGAAGCTAAGCAGGGTTGACCCTGGTTAGTATTTGGATGGGCGACCTCCAAGGAATACCAGGGGCATGATGCAGAGGCAGGCAATGGCAAACCACCTTTGAAATGTCTCTTGCCAAGTCCAGCTCACCACCTCATGGAGCATAATACTAAAAGAGCTAGAACTTCTGGCTGCCAGACAATCTTAGGATGTCCTGGTTATACTAAACACGCTGCCATATGAATAATTAATTAATTTGTTCCTAGTTGATAGGTTGGTGCCAGTGGGTAGCATTAAGTACTTGCTGATCTGCTCCCTGGACTTTGTCCTTTAGGGTACTTAAAGATTTGATCTTGCACCCTACTGCTGTTCAACATTTATATGCAACTGCTGGAAGAGACTGCCTAGCAGATGTGGTAACCTCAATATACTGATTACACCCAGCTCCATTTTTTTTCTGTGTTTAAGTCCATGAATGTAAGCCTAAGTACAGTTATGATTACAAAAGGACTAAAAACCCTGAAATTTAATCCAAACAAAACAGAGGTAGATGCGCTTAAAATGGAAGGGATGACAATTCTGCCCACACTGGCTGAGATAACACTTCCCTAAAGTGTGTAACTTTGGGACTTTCCCGGACTCCGTATTGCCGCTGGATTGTAATGTGGTGGCAGTTACTTGAAGTGTCTTTCACCTGCTTTGACTGGAGAGCTAGCTGCTTGTCACAGTCCCCACAAGGTTTTGGCAGTAGTCCATGCTTTGGCAACATCATTGAAATATGCTCTATTTTGGGATCCTTTTAAAGATAGGGCAGAAAATTCTGCTTTTATACAATCCTGCAATTTGCTTGATGTTAGAACATTTAACTATTTTGGCTCATGTCCTGTTTGCTGGTTGTGAACACAGACCTGATTTTTCAACAATCGAGTCAACAGTTCCATCAGTCTGTTCATGGGTGTTCAGCAAGTTGTTACGATGTATTCCTTTCTAATCATCCAGTACAGGGCAAAAGGCCTGACTGAGTTTCATACCTCCATCCTTGATGTGCAACTGCTTTGCTCAGAAAACAATAATCGAAATAGATTGCACACAAGTCATATAAATTGATCATCAATAAATGCTGTGTTTCAAAAAAAAAAATCCTATCCTTTGGTATTCAACTAAGTAGTCAGTGATGCTAATCGCTACCAATCAATTTG
>NW_015202506.1:0-1693 GCF_001447785.1 Gekko japonicus | reverse complement strand
GATTTCAGATTTCTGTTTTTACTCCCCTCTGGTAATCCTATTAACAAGGTTATGCCTTTTCCTGCTATAAAGTCTCCCAGCACTTTTTGTTCCCACATACGATATTCTTCGGGGGAGCTAAATGAGATCATCTGTTGCTTCAGGATGGGTGTTGTCAATGAACCGATTACCACAGACTCTGTGTTTCACTGTCGAGGAGGAGAGGAGGAGGAGGAGATTAGATTTCTACCCCGCCCTTCACTACCCGAAGGAGTCTCAAAGCAGCTTACAATCTCCTTTCCTTTCCCCTCCCCACAACAGACACCCTGTGAGGTAGGTGGGGCTGAGCGAGCTCTCCCTCCAGAGCTGCCCGTGAGAGAACAGTTCTGAGAGAACTTGTGGCTGACCCAAGGTCACACCAGCAGCTGCATGAGGAGGAGTGGGGAATCAAACCCGGTTCTCCCGGATTAGAGTCTGCACCCCTAATCACTACACAAAACGGGCTTTCTGGATAGCCCAAGCTAGTCTGATCTCATCAGATCTCAGAAGCTAAGCAGGTTTGGCCCTGGCTGCTGCTGCTGGTGGAAGTAGTAGTAGTAGTAGTAGTAGTAGTATTTATTGCATTTCTGAATCACTCAACCCCTGAGTACATAGGGCTCTGGGTGATTTACAACAAGTTAAAAAGATACAAAAATACAGATTAAAATCAGCAGAGCATTCATTCCAGGGCTATTTTTGGGCAGGAACGCACAGGAACGGAGTTCCGGCTGGCTCCCGAGTTGGCCACACCCAGCAGGAACTCATTAGCATAATAGGCCACACCCAACAGCAGAAACTCATTAGGACTGGCTACATCAGGGGTGTGTGGCCTAACATGCAAAGGAGTTCCTGCTACAAAAAAAGGCCCTGGGTTTGGACAACAAACAAGGTAAACAGAATAAGAAGCAAAAGGTGGGTGTGGCTGGGTGACCACACTTCTGGTAACATGGGGGTGTGGCCTAATGTGCTAATGAGCTGTGCTGTCAGGGGTGTGGTCTAATATGCTAATGGGTTTCTGCTGTTGGGTGTGGTCTATTATGCGAATGAGTTCCTGCTGGGCTTTTTCTACAAAAAGAGCCCTGTAATCATTCCTAATCTCCAGATGGCATCCATAATTTCACCTAAAACCTACTCTGGACTGTCTTGAAGGCAGGTTAGGGAGGTGGCTGAAGCGGGCAGGATGGAAGAAAAGAGGAGGGGGCCAGCTATGGTGGAAAACCGTCGCTATCCTCAACCAAAAACCTCCCTGCCTTACAAGCCCTGTGGATTTGCATTAAGTCCCACAGCGGAGAGTCCCACCAGGTCGGAGCCAGGCTGGTATTTGGATGAGAGACGTCCAAGGAATACCAGGGTCACTGCACAGAGGTAGGCCATGGCAAACCACCTCTGAATGTCTCTTGCCTTGGAAACCCGATGGGAGTCCCCATACGTCAGCTGCGAATTAACGGCACTCTGCACCATCACTACGTTTCACGAACCAGGCCTTGGGAGTGGCTGTCTGTGGCCTGAATCAATGTCTGGGAGCAGCTGAGGGTAAAAAAAAGTGAGATGGAATCCCAGGCAAAATGGAGGTGCTGCTCATTGAGAACACCACTGGGAACGCCGTATAAGAGTTGCCCTGCAGGATCAGGCCAATGACCCACCTAACTCCAGCATCCTGTTTCACACAGTGGCC
>NW_015202505.1:0-1595 GCF_001447785.1 Gekko japonicus | reverse complement strand
ATATTTATCTTTAAATTAGCTTGGCCCTTCGAACAGCGGTGGCATTGTATAAAGCCACAGAATCTTAGAATCACAGAATCATAGAGTTGGAAGGGGTCCCACAGGCCATCTAGTCCCACCCCCTGCTCAATGCAGGATCAGCCTAGAGCACCCCTGGCAATGGTTTGTCCAGCCGCTGCTTAAAGTCAGACCACCGGTCCTTCTGGCTTAGTCAGTCTGCTTGCTAGGGTTACCAATTCCGTATTGGGGAATCCCTGGAGGTTTTGCAGCAGTTCCTGGGAAAGGCAGAGTTTGGGGATAGGAGGGGAGCTCAGCAGGGCTGCAGGTTGCTCTAGGAATTCTGTTTCTCTGAGAGTCTCTCGAACACCATAGAGTCCATCCTCCAAAGGTGCCGTTTCTGTAGCCTGGAGATTTACTGTAATTCAAGAACATCTCCAGGGCGGCCCCCCATGGAGGTTGGCAACCCTACATTAACTGTACCTCTAAGACTTGAAAGCGCAGCAGAGTTTGGGGATAGGAGGGGAACTCAGCAGGGCAGCAGGTTGCTCTAGGAATCTGTTTCTCTGAGAGTCTCTCAAACACCATAGAGTCCATCCTCCAAAGCTGCCATTTCTGTAGCCTGGAGATTTACTGTAATTCAAGAACATCTCCAGGGCGGCCCGCCGTGGAGGTTGGCAACCCTACATTAACTGTACCTCTAAGACTTGAAAGCGCATCTTCATGTTTGAGGAGCAAAGGATTAAGACTGATTGATTGATAGTATTAAAATGTATTAAACTGAGATTTACCAAAGCAATAAATGCAGGTGGCAGTGAAAAGATCAGATCTTTGTTAACATCAAAACGATGAACAAATTTAGAGTCCAGTGGCACCTTTAAGACCTACAAAGTTTTATTCAAGGTATAAGCTTTCGTGGGCATGCACCCTGCTTCAGATAGTCAGCTCTCTAGGATCTTTGACACGGAAAGGTCTTTCCCAACACCTGAGATCCTTTAATTGGAGATGCCAGGAAACAAACCTGGAAACTTTTGCATGGAAAGCAGATCTTTCACCACTCCCAGATTTCAGCTGGCAACTCCTAGAAATGTTGCTCACTTCCACTGATAAGAACATGATGCCGGGTCGAACTATTGGTCCAGATAGCTCAGAATTGTCTACTCGGACTGGTAGGCGTAGCAGGCAAGAAACGCCTTTCCCAACAGGGAGGCCGGTGGCTCAGTGGTAGACTATCTGCTTAACATGCCAAAGGTCCCAGGTTCAATCCCTGGCCTCTCCAGATCACAAGAACTTAAGAAGAGCACTGCTGGATCAGACCAGTGAGGGCCCATCTTGTCCAGCATCCTGTCTCACACAGTGGCCTCAACCAGTTCCTCTGGAGGGCCAACAACAGGACAGAGAGGCCGAAGCCTTCCCCTGATCTTGCCTCCTGGCTCAGGGATTCAGAGGTTGACTGCCTCTGGATGTGGAGGTTCCCTTTAGTCACTATGGCTACAAGCCACTAACAGACCTGTAAGAACACAAGAAGATCCCTCCTGGAACAGACCAGTGGTCTATCTAGTCCAGCGCCTTGTCTCACATAGTGGCCAACCGGTTCC
>NW_015202504.1:0-1472 GCF_001447785.1 Gekko japonicus | reverse complement strand
TTTGTGTGTATTACATATTAACTTTTGTCTCGTACATTATATATCACTTTATAAACCGTCTCCCTCTCCCCACCCTTCCCTTGCTATTCCAGTTCACTAGTCCTTTAATCCCAGCCACGGGCACAAAGTCCAAATCTTACACTGAATGTCTTTTCTTCCTTCTGTTAGTATCCATTCTAGGTAGGTCTTCCTTTGAATTCTGATTTCTGTGGTCTTTTCTGCCCATATGATCTTCTAGCTCAGCTTCGCGATTATATCCGACTGTATAAAATCAAATAAATAATTATGCCAGATTTCTGCTGTCCATTTACTCTTGTCCTTCCAGCCCAGAGCAGTCACTGCTTTATTGGCTAATATCATAGCTTTAAATGTAGCTTGATTCTCCTTATTTACTGCTGGGTTCCCAATTGTACCTATTAGCATTAGATTAAAGTTTATGGTCAATGAAACTTTATATATTTTCCCTATAATTTGTAAAATTTTTGTCCAAAAGGCTCTAGTCTCTGGGCATTCCCACCACATGTGGGAAAACCAGCCCTTACCCTGATTACAGTGCCAACACATGGGGCTCGCTTCTGGGAACATATTTGCCAACTGCGCTGGTGTTCTGTACCATTTTGTGAAGAATTTATGCTCCATTTCATTAAATTTAACCACTATAATTTCCTTTATTCCCTTCATAATTTTGTTTGCCGTATTTTCTGTTATCTGACCTTCTTTCATCCAAGTTTTTTGTAAATAGATTATTGTCTTATCTTTATCTGATATCATTTTCCTGTAAATTTTCCCTGCTAGTCCTTGTTTTGACTTTTGCATCACTTTGTATATTTCTTCTATTGGTTCCTCTGACCAGATTTCTTCTTTATCGTTAATCTTTTTTTCCATACTATGAACTGCTGTTATTTTAAGCCAATGTTGCTTGCCTATTTCTTCGACTATTTCATATACCGGTTTTAGATTGCCTTGCCTAAACATCTCTCCCAATCTATAATACCCTTTAGATCTTAGCAACTGCCACCATTTATTTTTGCTTATTTCACTATGAATGGACTCTATTGGTGCCCATTTTGAGGTCCTTCTTAACCATGTGAGCTGCCATTTACTCCAGGCTTCTAGTGCTGAATGTTTGGGTCCTTTAACTTGATTTAAGGTCTTTTCTAGTAACTCTAGAGAAGATCCCAAATTGTCCTATGTTGTTATTGACCTCATTCTCAAATCTGACCCATTTCTGTTCCTTACCTTCACCTATCTCTGTGGGGTCGGAACGGAAATCCTGGAGGCATGCCCGGGGTCAAAGTTCAGGCTTCCCAGGTCAGAATTTGAGTTCCCACAGAGAGTTCTCTCGCCGGGAGATTGGCTTGGCAATGTGCACAGGGTTTTTCTGATTCTGCATGAGACTGCAAAATTAAGACAGAGAGCACAAGTTTGCAACTTTAAAGGATGATTTGCCTGTGAAAAGAACATTCTGTATT
>NW_015202503.1:0-1489 GCF_001447785.1 Gekko japonicus | reverse complement strand
ATCCATCAGCTTAAAAACATACAAACCCCAACAATTTACATATAAAAACTGCATAAATCAAACATCAAATGTACCTCAAGCTACACAGAAATTCTATTTAACGGAAGCTTTCCCCATTCTAACTTATATTTCAATATATTATATATTGTACCCCATTGTAAAGCAGGTAATTTTATCATTTTTAATACGTCCCAAACCTTTATCATTCATTCTATTTTACTGGATGAAGACTGAGTGGTCCATTATCTTGCATATATTATTCTTGCTAACACCAGTGAATTTAAAATTTTGATATGGTTTTTCAATTGTTTTTACTTTGTTTAATAGGAAATATTCCAGTTTAAATTGAAAAACTTATTGGTGATCCCCAGCCCAAAAGACATCTGGCTGTCCTTGACCAGGGCCATGGCTTTCTCAGCCCTGGCCCCTGACTGGTGGAACTCTCTGCCAAATGACATCCATGCCCTGCAGGACCTGATGCAATCCCATAGGGCTTGTGAGGCAAGGTTCCTCCGGGCCTTTGGTTGAGGACACTGACAGGCACCATCTTGGGTGGCACTCCCTCCTCCTCCTTCTCCTCGCTTTTCAGCTATGCTCCCACTCTGCCCTTTTCTGAGGCGGAGAAACAGTTTGGAATTTAATATATTAACGTCATCTGAATAATGCCATCCGTGAACTTGTTTTTGGCCCCGGTCACACAGCAAAGTTGCCGCGGGAGAGGCACGGATGGTGGGCAGATTATCCGGGCGCGATCCCACCCCAACATCTGGGAAGTGGAGCACACCCGTGGCTTACCGCCGACAATGTGAGTTAAAAAAACTAGTACCTCCAAGGTTTGCCACGGGCTGTCTCTAGACTCCCGTGGTGTGATCGTGCCGGCGCGTGGCATTCCCCTCCGGTCCCTCGTTTACCAGCCGGCTCCGAGGGAAAGACCCATGGCGTGCCGCCAGCGTGTCTGATCGCGTAATCGCGGATCAAACTGCACCAGGGCAATTAGCCACGCCTCCCCCCCGCAATATCCGGCCCATGTGACCAGGGCCTTTAATTAGTTTATTTAACTGCTGGGATGTTTTTACCATTGTTATTCATTGCTCAGAGCCCTGAGTACACAGGAATCAAGTGATTTATAAATCTAATCTATAAAATAATAAATAAATAGACCCAAGTTTCATGCCTCTGCAAAAGTTCTGTAACTTATGGCCTAAATAATTTTGTTTATGGCTTTTGGTCAGTTCATGGCTGAATTCATGCTAAAAGCTTACTCTTTTTCCTGAACAAAACCAACAATCTCCAGAGAAGTTCGTATTTTTTTTCTTGATAAGAAATATACCATTGACATATCATTTTGAAACAGCTCTCCTTGATTAATAAATTCATTGGAGATTCTGAGGTATAAATAAAATTTCATGTTGCTAGATCTAACTCAATAATTTTTTTATGGCTTTTGGTCAGTTCATGGTTGAATTCAATCAAACTGTGGGTCATTCTT
>NW_015202502.1:0-1750 GCF_001447785.1 Gekko japonicus | reverse complement strand
GCCTCAGATGCCTCCGTATCTGAGTCTTCCTCCACGAAGTCAGAGGAGTCTTCTTGAAGTCAGAGGAGTCTTGTTGTGGCATTTGGACTGATGTGTCCTGTTGACAAGTTATGGGTTTAGTTGGGACGACAGGGACAACAGGGTTTGGAGTGACCGGAGGGTTGAGAGGATGACTTGGTTCCAGAGTATGATGATCATTTGGAGGAGGACGTGACAAAGATGCCAAAGGTCTCGACTTGCAAGGTGACCTGAATCTATGCATGGAGTGGGATGAATAGCGGTCCCAATCAGAATAGCCCACTGGAGTCAGCCATGGCATGGATGGCGGATAAGCCCCATACAGGTACCTCAACTCTCGTTGATCCCACAATATCGGTGGTGGAGGGGGCATGAAGACTCTTGGGGAATGACTTATGGAACATGGACGTCTGGGAGACAAGGCCGCCGCCTGCCTGTTAGAACTGTCCCTGTATTCTTGAGTGTCGATATTGATGGATTGACTATGCTGACGTGGAAGGTGACGCTGCCTGTCACGAGAAGAATATCGGTGCCGACGAGGGTCGACGTCGGGAGCTTCTGAGACCGTCGATGTCGACGATGGGGAAGGAGACGGGGAAGGCTCTGCATCCATTTGATGACTTAGGAGCTCTACCGTTTCGATGTTAGAGTAAGGACGCTCCACTTGGTGGAACGAGGAGTCCAAGACCTGGATGTTCGGTATCGGTGGAGGGACTGGGGCCTCCGGTATCGATACTGCCGTTGTAGCGGGAGGTAGTTTGGGGGCATAACCCAGTACAAGCACCGCTTCCTTCCCCTTCTTAGCCGCCTTAAGGGACTTGGATGTGCCCTTCTTCACGGACTTAAGGTCTTTACTCGCCTTAGCCTTCTTCTTGATCGGCGTGGAAGCTGAAGACTGTATCTTCAATCCCGGGAGCTTCGGTGTCGGGCGAACGTCATCGGAGGCAGGCCTTGATGTCGGAGCTGTCGATGTCAATGGTCTCTCCTCCATTGCTGAGAAAGGAGTAAGGGCTGATTACAGCAGCGCTACTTTAAGGCACGCAGCTCGGTTCTTTCTCGTCTGGTTGGAGAAACGAGCACAGTGACTACAAGAGTCCAGCCGATGAGACTCGCCGGGACACAAAAGATGGGAAGCTGTGTATTAGTCTGTCTGTAGCAGCAGAAAAGCGCAAGTTGCTACCACACCCTTAAGGTAAAGGTAAAGGTTCCTTT
Organism: Gekko japonicus; assembly: GCF_001447785.1. NCBI lineage: Eukaryota > Metazoa > Chordata > Lepidosauria > Squamata > Gekkonidae > Gekko > Gekko japonicus. The sequence continues at coordinate 520 of NW_015202502.1, read as the reverse complement.
GCTCGAAAGCCAGTCGAGTCCGACTCTAGGGTTGCGGTGCTCATCTCCGTTTCCAAGCCGAAGAGCCAGCGCTGTCCGAAGACGTTTCCGTGGTCATGTGGCCGGCATGACTAAACACCAAGGCGCACGGAACGCTGTTACCTTCCCACCGAAGTGGTACCTATTTATCTACTTGCAATTTCTTGCTTTCGAAATGCTAGGTTGGCAGGACCGCAACCTTGCACCTATTAAAAAAGCCGCACTTCTTCTCCATAAAATAAAAAGAGAAGAAGAAGGAACGTTGGGGGGGAGGGCAGCCCGGAGGCCCGGAGGCCAGAGGTAAAAGGCAGATTTCCCCTCAACGAAACTAAAAGTTTTTTTTTCTGAAGAACAACAATAAAGAACAAAATAAAAGAAAAAAGAAAAATAAAGGATTTAACTCCTAAGAGCTGTGAGGCAAATAACCGAACAGCACCGATCTCACCAACGAAAAAGATGTCTAGTCAATGCGTCGGTAAGAAAGGAACTGGTGGGATGTCCG
>NW_015202501.1:0-1497 GCF_001447785.1 Gekko japonicus | reverse complement strand
ATTATAATGCATTTAGGGCATATTGTAATATTCTGCTGTTGTTTCATGAGTGTGGGGAGGGAGAAGAGAATCTCATGGCTCCAGTTGATAACGGGAGTGCCTGTTCTGCACTGGGGATCCCAGTGATTGGGGGGTATGGTGGTGGGAAAAGGTCTTGGAATAGAAGGAGATAGAAATATGGTTACACTCAGTGTCCTTCCAACCTTTGTCCCATCCCGAGACACATTGGCTAGGGGGCTAGGAAAGTAAATCCTCCTTCGACACTGATGTTGTGCAATGTCAGGTCCATTAATAACAAGACAGCGACACTGCAAAATAATTTTGCAGTACATGATGTGGACATGGCATGCATGATCAAGACCCAGGAGGGCAAAAGTGTTGCCTTAAAAGAACTGACCCCACCAGGCTTCTCAGTCCTCCATTATTTATGAGAGGGTTTTTCCTTCAGGGCACTCCCCGTTCCAAAGATCGCCAGTATCAATTGTGTAGACTTGGCGTTGGATACTGGAGAGAGTATGGCTGTCTGTCTGGTGTACCAAACACCTACCATCCTAGCGGACAGCCTTCTGAGCTTGCTCGAGGTGGTAGCAGGCTGGGCCTTGGAGTTCCCAAGGCTAGTAGTACTGGGGGACTTCAACATCCATACTGTTGCTGCTGCCTCCTCGCAGGCCTCGGACCTGGTGTCTTCCATGGCAGTACTAGGACTCTCCCAGATTATATCAGGCCACATGGTGAACTTCATCTTTGGTATGGGGATGGGTATTGATCAGATTTCTAGAGATGAAGTGCCATGGTCAGATCATTTTGCTCTGAACCCTCCTGTCTGGGTGGTGATTGGATTTATGCTTACCTGCGGAGACTAATGGGCCCAATTGGGTTCCAGAATGCTCTGCAAGATCTGATGCCCCCCAGTGATTCATTAGATGAGCTGATAGAGGACTGGAACTCTCATCTCTCTGAAGCCATCAACGCGCACCAAATCCCCCCCCCCCCCAATGTCCTTTACGCTCGTGGCCTAAATTATCCCCCGGTACACTTCGGAACTCAGGGGGATGAAACGGGAACTTAGATGACTAGAACAAGTTTGGCGACAAACTTGCAATGAAGCTGCAAGAACATCTTATAGGATGTTTATGAAATCCTATGAGGTGGCGGTGAATGCTATTAAGAAGTTCTATACAGCTTCCATTGCATCTGCTAGCTCTTCCCCAGCCCATCATTTAGGGTAATTAGATCTTTAATTTCTCTCACCAAGAGAACCCACAATATTAGGAATTCGGCCAGTAGTTTTGAGGCTTTTGCAAGCTTTTTTTTGCAGAGAAAGTATTGTTGCTGCGCCATGACCTCCTGGTTAATATTGATAAAGTATGTGAACTGGAGGCCCCTTGGCTGTCTTTGAATACTTCACACTTCAGCCAACTCTCCCAGACCAATGTTGACAGGATCCTGGGCAATATATGCCTCTTGAATCTGTGTCCCTCATGGCTTGTGAAAGCC
>NW_015202500.1:0-1539 GCF_001447785.1 Gekko japonicus | reverse complement strand
TGGACTGGATTCTCCACTTTAGTCTGGGAGTCACTATCGTCATGATCCTTTACCTGCGAAAGTTTCACAAGTATCTGATGGGCCATTCTGGGAGACAGGTAACAGGATTAGGCAGAACTTAGTCTGATCCAGCAAGCGTTTTTTTAAAAAACCCTGTCCCTTTTCCTGTGAAATATGCGGTCTCGTTGAAGTTTTGTTTTATGATACATTTGGATCTGGGCCAAAGCTGACATTCAAACGCTCTGCAAACTTTTTGTTTCTCACTGCAACTTTGGAGAACGTTCCCCGCCTCTTCCCCTCCGCCAGGATATTATATTATAGGTCATTACCTCGATCTTGTTAATTTTTTTTTTTGACCCAAGAAAAGCTTGAAGCAGTGACCTGGGACTCCTTGGAAGAGGTCCCGGTAATCCTAGAATGGAAACCACATGGCATGGACCAGAGATTTGCCTTAGGCCAAAGAGGTTGCTTTGTGACGTAACAAAAATCCAAGTTGGTGGTGGTGGGGCCCTTATCTCGTAGCTAGCAAATGCCTCCTCAACATTACGATCCGCAAGATGCAAGGAAGTCGGGGAATGGAGGATGACTTGATATATAGATGTCTCATGCCTTCCCCCCGGCACAGAACGGCTCCCTTAATTAACTCCTCTCCATCCGATTTCATTAGGATCACAGTTTCTCCGCCTTTCCATGGTCACAGGGAACGTTTGGTAAACCATAACGGGTGTGAAACCAGCGTGATGTCAGCTCGCTACTTTTTAATGGACCCGCGGGGCCTCGTTGGTTCTCGCTTGGTATTGTATTTGAAAGGAGAAGAATATGGGAAAGACGCTCTTTATGGCTGCTCGTGGGGGAAAGGGAAAAAGGTGAAAAAGAGATTCCCCCCCTTGTGTACTCAAGTCATTTCCTTTTGCGCCAAGAGGAAAAACTGTATTCCCACCCCCAGCAGTAATGATTTCTTGGGAGACATTAAGAAAAGTTTGAGAGATTGGATGTGATAGAAACAGGAAGCCAGATGATTTTTCTAGCACCTTTCCTGAGAGTTGAGAAGGGGGGCTTTTGCAGAATCAATTTCCTTCATATAATGCAGCTCTCACAGTCTTTAGAAAAAGGTAAAGGTTGCCCTTGCTCGAAAGCCAGTCGAATCCGACTCTAGGGTTGCGGTGCTCATCTCCGTTTCAAAGCCGAAGAGCCAGCGCTGTCCGAACAAAAGAACAAATATAGAGTCCCGTGACGCCTTTAAGACCGACCAAGTTTTATTCAAGATATGAGCTTTTGTGTGCAGGCACCCTTTTTCAAGTGAAGTAAGTAAACGGATACTTCCCATGACTGGAAAAGACACCTTTACACATTTATCTGCTATTTCGACATATTGATTGCTTTACAACAGTTGGCTTCATAAGCTTAGCTTGTTATCTAGTTTGGTCTTTGCATATCTTCATCATGTTACGTGTTAATTTGCCGTTCAGCCCTTGTCTATGAGTTTGAACCTTACCTACCATTACAATGTGGGGTGGGCACATGCAACAAGCCCCGGCC
>NW_015202499.1:0-1412 GCF_001447785.1 Gekko japonicus | reverse complement strand
ATTGTTGCCAATCTCCAGGGGAGGGCTGAGGTCCACTTAGAAATATAACTGCTATCCAGGAGGGAGGAGATGGAAAACTGAAGTCAGAATGAGAGATAAAGGTAGGTTGGTGGTTGGCTGGGAAGGAGATTGAGTTGCTAACTCCAGGCTGAGAAATTCCTGGAGATTTGAGGGGTGGATCCTGGAGAGGGTGGAGTTTGATGAGGGCTGGGACCTCAGACAGGTACAATGCCATAGACATCACCCTCCAAACCAGCCCTTTCCCCTGGGGAACCATTGTTGCCAATCTCCAGGTGGGGGATGGAGATGATTGAGAATTACAACTGATATTAAAGAGTGTTTAATAACCTCCCAACCCAGAGTCTTAGCAAACTGTTATGCACCCTTACAAACTTTCCTGCTGGATCAAAGACCAGTGGCCTCCTCCATTCTCAGTGCTTCAGAATGTAAGACCAAAGTATCATTGCTCTAGGGAGTCTTTAATGTAAAGTCTGTAGGCAGGCCAAGATGGAATGGGATAACACAATGCCTTTTTGAGCTGGAAGATCATTTTCCCCAAACTGAACGATGATGGCCTGAGGTGGGCCATGATGAAAGACCTCAGTTGATACAGTGGGAAGGAGAGCTGACAACTTCATTTCACTGTGTCCTGACAAATAGATGTGAAGATGTTTCCAGAGACCCAGGTTGGAATCCCTAACCCTAACCATAATAAAACTAACCCTAGCCTTATTAACCCTAACCCTAATAGCCCTAACCCTAAGCCTAATAATTCTAAACCAAAACCTAACCCTAACTCAAATCCTAATAACACTAACTCTAACCCTAATAACCCTAATCCTAACCCTAATAATACTAAACCAAAACCTAACCCTAACCCTAAGAACCCTAATTTCCCTACTCAGAGCTGGCAACCCTACTTTCCCCATGGTGCCTTTTCCTAGCTAACAAAGCTTGGTTCTGTTAGTAAAAGAAGGCGGGGAAGACCCTTTCTATGCCTATTTTGGCCTTTGGGAGAAAACTCATTGGGGTGAATCCTGACTAGGGTTGCCAGGTTTAGGTAGGGAAATTCCTGGAGATTTTATGATAGAGTCTATGGAAGCCAGGGTTTGGGGAGGGGAGAGGTCTCAGCTGAACAGAATGCCATAAAGCCCACCCTCAAAAGCAGTTATTTTCGGGGGGGGATCTGTTGTCTGTTCAGTTGTGATACCCGGCAATCTTCAGGCTCCACTTGAAGCTTGGCTACCCTAGGCATATCAGTCAGCACTTCAGAGCAGGGCCTGTTACACCCAGGTTCTTGCTGTAGAAGCTGAGTGAGTGATTTTGGAACAGTCACAGACTTTCAGCCTAACCTACTTCAAAGGGTTGCTGTGTTTTCAGAGAAAAACTGTACTTGTCCTCCTGGGGAACCA
>NW_015202498.1:0-1507 GCF_001447785.1 Gekko japonicus | reverse complement strand
GCAACCTTAGCCATTGCCATTCATCTTTTATATTGTTGCTACCCTGCCAAAGGAGAGATGCCGCTCATTGGCCATTTTAATTATATTTTCTCTCAGACTGACTGAAAAGTGGATCCTTGGGTTAACCACAGATTGCCACACTTTGGAATCGGTCTGGCCATTGAAAACCTCAGGCCGCCCCGTTACGACATTATTTTGGTATCTAATTGCCCTAACTGGGTCTTGTCAAACATACCCCTGAAGCATGTTGGGTAGAAAGTAACGTCAAACATCAGCCAACTTGGGATGATCCCAGAGGGTTTTCAAGGCAAGAGATGAACAGAGGTGGTTTGCCAGGGCCTCTGCCGAGCAACCCTGGATGACCCCAGTGGCCTCTCATCCAAGAATGAACCAGAGCTGACCCCACTTACCTTCCAAGATCTGATGAGACTTGGAGACCCTGGGCCAACCTGGTCAGGACCCCAGAACATAAGCCATTCCAATCACTGCTGTGAAACAATTTACAGCAAGGCCAACAAAAAATTACGTGCAAATTGTTTTCTATGTTAAGAAAATGTACATGCTTTCTCCAGAAACCCACTTGAGGCAATTCAACTTGGCTGGTCACATAATTGCACCAGTTTTGTTTTATTTGGTTGGGAGGTACAGGGTCTTCAGGGTCAGCGCTGATGTGACCTCCATCACCCCACTCCTTAGACCTTAGTGCAGAGAGGAGAGGGGCTCGAAGGCACCCAAGGCCTAGGGTTGCCAGACCCTCGGTGGAGATGGGTGGGTCCCCCGCTGCCAGGCCCCACTGCCCTGCTGCCAATCAGCTAGCCAGCAGGGGAGACTTACCTGGAAAAAGAGCGAGCCCCAGTCAATGTTACAGTGACATGTCGACATCACTTCCAATGTGACCCAGAAGTGACATCATCATGTCAGCATGGTCAGGATGATGCTGTGGTATTTGGACAAAAACTCTATGGTAAAAGTCAAATATACCATAGAATTTTTTGCTCAAATGCTAGGGTGTCACCCCAATGTCACTGTGTGATGGTGTCACTTCCGGGTCATGTTGGACATGTTACTGCAACATTGGTTGGGCCTCCCTTCTGCTCCCAGTAAGTCCTCCACACCCTCCCCCAGTTGTCTGGAGAGACCTAGCAACCCTACCAAGGTCTCCTCCTTTCTGATCAGTCCTCCCCATCTCATGTGGTTGCTACTTCCAAGAGAGAGGCTGAGCCCATCCATGATAGCAGTGCTGTTGACACATCCATCAGCTTTCCCAAACTCCAGTGAGGGTTGTCTCCCTTGTGAGAGGCCTTGGGGAGGTATGACTGCATTCTTGATCCAGATGTGTCTTCAGATGACCAGGAAAAATGTGCTTGCCCACTGATTGGCCAGAATGCTGGCCACACCACCAAGGTGGAACCCCAAATTGGTGGTAGTCTGGTGGGTGGTGGGACCCATGTCCCGGCACTCTTGCTCCCCATGACTGCCCAAGAAAATTGTTAGCTTACTGGATGGA
>NW_015202497.1:0-1488 GCF_001447785.1 Gekko japonicus | reverse complement strand
ATGTGCCTATTAATTCTTTCTTTAATAATCGTTTCCACCAAGTTACCCAGTATCTAGGGGTTTTAGTAGACTATACAGTGAACATGAGTCAGCCGTGTGATGCAGTAGCTAAAAAGGCAAATGCGATTTTGGGCCATATCAACAGAAGTAGAGTGTCCAGATCACGCGAAGTGATGGTATCGCTTTACTCACCTAGTGTTGTGTTCCGTTTTGGGCACCACAATTTAAGAAGGAATACAGACAAGCTGGAATGTGTCCAGAAAGGGGCAATGAAGATGGGGAGGGGCCTGGAGACCAAGTCCTAGGAGGAAAGGTTGAAAGAGCTGGGTATGCTTAGCCTGGAGAGGAGATGACTGAGAGGTGATATGAGAACCATCTTCAAGTACTTGAAGGGCTGTCATATAGAGGATGGTATGGAGTTTTCTGTTGCCCCAGAAGGTCGGACCAGAACCAACAGGTTGAAATTAAATCAGAAGAGTTTTCGGCTAAACATTAGGAAGAACTTCCTGACAGTTACAGCGGTTCCTCAGGGGAACAGGCTTCCTCAGGAGGTGGTGGGCTCTCCTTCTTGGGAGGTTTTCAAGCAGAGGCTAGATGGCCATCGGACAGCAATGCGGATTCTGAGAACTTAGGCAGATCACGAGAAGGGAGGGCAGGAAGGGCTGCATTGGTACTTAGTTCTCGTGGCCCTTTCTTACATGCCCAGGGAAATGCTGATCGCCACTTTGGGGTCAGGAAGCAATTTTCCTCCAGGCCATTTTGGCCAGGGATCCTGGATGGTTTTGTGTCATCTTCTGGGAGTGGAACCGGGGTCACTGGGTGTGTGTGTGTGGGGAGGTATTTGTGAATTTCCTGCCTTGTGCAGGAGGTTGGACTAGATGACCCTGGAGGTCCCTTCCGACTCTATGATTCTAAGTTGTTCAGTGCCTCCAAACTCTTGCAAACCATCTCTGAAGTGGATGGAAAGTGCATTATTCAGTGTGTCTGGGAGCGCCCTTATTCCTAATTTGCCAGATCCCCTTTTTGAAAGTCACCAATTAGAGGCATTGGCCTAGCCCCTTCCATGTTCTGGCACCACCTTAATAGTTTCGAGCACATGGCAATGCAAGGGTTGTCACACTCCAAGTAGGGGCTGCAGAGATCCTGGAATTACAACTGATCTCCAGGTGATGGAGCTCAGGTCCCCAGGAAAAAAGGGCTGCTGGGAAGGGGGCACTCTATGGCATTTATACTCCACTGAGTATACTCCCAAACCCTGCACTCCTCAGGGCACACTCCCCAAATCTCCAGGCATTTCCCAAGCAGGTGGTGCTGATTTGAACTCTGTCCCTCTCTGTGTGTCTCTGTCTCTTTCTCTGTCTGTGTGTGTGCCTCTGTTTCTGTGTATCTCCCTGTGTATCTCTCTGTATTTCTCCGTCTCTCTCTGTGTCCCTGTCTCTCTGCCTCTGTCTCTATGGTGTATTGGTAGCCCAGGAAGAGCCGACCAAT
>NW_015202496.1:0-1516 GCF_001447785.1 Gekko japonicus | reverse complement strand
CAATTAATTTTTTTTAAACTTTAAATAAAGGTTTTTTAAAACACTAGTAGACTTGCAATATTTTGTCTATTTAACAGTCTCTGTAACTGACACCTCTGCTCTGAATTACTGCATCAAAATTTCTTTGCTGTAGCAATCTTGAGTCTACCGTTCAGGCATGTGTCTGTAAGATGCAAACCTACTTTTGATTTATTGACATTCATTACAGAAATCTCATGCTCATTGTTCCTAGCCTAGGACCCAGGGGAAAACATGAAGTGGCTGGGCATTGCAACCTTTTCTACACAAGTTGCTTCATGTGCTGGTCAAAAACATGAGAAGGCATGCTGACACAGACTGAGAGCCATGTATTTGTCTATAAAACTATACTTTTCCTCAGAGAAATAATTACAACTTCCAACAAAGGAAATGTGCCGGGTGAACTTGGTCTGGACACACACTCTCAGTCTATTTCACCTCACTGTTTTTTTGTTATTACTCCTCTAAAATAGTTCACATTACTTTCTTACTGAGAAAGACTGGATCATGAGGGCATGAATACAGTGAAAAGGGGGAGGGAACCCAGTTGCACCCAGGAGACCCCTGGCATAAAGAGCCCAACAAAACACACACACACACTGTAGCAAGGCACACAAAAGCTCATACCTTTAACAAAACTTGTTGGACTTAAAGGTGCTTAGTATTTCTCCCTTGTGATTGGGGCAACCCAGCAAAGCAAGCTCTCCCTCATTCCCTCCCTCCCTTCAGGGAGGAGCCTCAGCCAGTGGAAGGAAAGAAAGGCTTCCCTTTGTCTCCTGTAGCCAGGCCAGGAAGCAAACTCTGGCTGTTCCCTCCCTCCCCCTGGGAGGAACCTCAACCAGTTCTTTGCCAGATTCTCTCAGTCACACAGGAGAGGCTTGCCATCTCTCTCTCCTGTGTGATTGAGAAAGACTGGTAAAGGTGCTGGTCAAGAACATGAGAAGGAATCCTAACACAGACTGAGGGGCATGTGTTTGTCTACAAAACTATACTCTTCCCAAGAGAAATAACTACAACTTCCTACAAAAGGGGGTGAATTTGGTCTAAACACAAACTCTCAATCTAATCCACCTTACTGGCTTGTTGTTATTCCTCCTCTAAAATAGTTCACATTGCTTTCTTACTGAGAAAGACTGGATCATGAGGGCATGAATACAGTGAAAAGGGGGAAGGAACCCAGTTGCACCCAGGTGAGCTCTGACATAAAGAGCACAGCAAAACACATACACACTGTAGCAAGGCACAGAAAAGCTCATACTTTGAAAGAAACTTTGGTCCCATTCACATGGAGCATTTGCCGCGCTAAAGATACGGATGAGAGGCGGATTTTCCGGGCGCGATCACACCGTGTTAGAGAATGAGACTGATATTTTGCTTTATGGATTTATGTTTGCTGCTGCACACACACACACAAATGGATTGTGCGCATGCACACACATCCATAGGCTCAGAAAACTATACAAATCACCTGTTGTGACCAAGGCTCCCTCTAAGCTGT
>NW_015202495.1:0-1622 GCF_001447785.1 Gekko japonicus | reverse complement strand
TCCTTCAGGTATGCGTGACCCAAGCCATATCGGGCTTTAAAGGTCAATACCGGCATCTTGAAATTGGCCTGCCTGGAAGCAAACTGATAGCCAGTGTAGATGGAACAAGACTTGAGTGATATGACCTACTCCAGTCAACCTTCTGGCATTCTGTATCAACGATAGCTTCTGGACAGTCTTCAAGGGCAAACCCACATAGACAGAGCACACTGCAATAATCTAATCTAGATGTCACTGGGGCATGCACCACATGGCAAGATCTGCAGGAAGGGCTGCAGCTGGCTCACCAAGCGAAGCAGGTGAAAAGCACCCTGGCCACCGCTGCGACCTGTTTATCCAACAGGAGGATCAGGTCCAGGAACACCCCCCCAAGCTATGAACCTGCTTCTTTAGGGGGAGTGCAACCCCGTCCAGAAAGAAGATATGCCAGTTCCTGGGTCAAACCTCTTCCCCACCAGTAGCACCTGTGTGTTCTCAGGTTTAAGTATCAGTTTGTAGCCCTCATCCCTCCCCTAACTGCCTCCAAGCATCCATTCAGGGTTTCCATTGTTTCCCTGGGATCTGCTGGGTGTGAAACAGAGCTGAGCGTTACCCGCATATTTGTGGGTAACTCAGCCCAAATCTCAGCCCAAACTTGAATATGAATCATATGTCTAATACCCATGATGGCTCCACCATGAAGATCAAAAAACCTGCAAGGGGGAGCAGCAGCACAGGGATAAGCAAGACATTCGTACAAACTGGCTGAAATATCTGAAAACAGAAAAAAGGGGGGGGGACTGAAAAGTACTCAGAAACGTGGAGTGATTTCAGCAAGAGTACTTTATTTAATAAGTAAGCTGGCCCGCAGGCCGGTTTATATGCACTGGGAAACCCACCACCAAAACACACCCCCTACTTCCTACTGGCTATTTACAGTAGCCGAGAGTCCCATAGGCTCTCGGCAGCGGACCTGGCCCTCTGATTGGTGCGGGCTAGGATCCGCTTGGCTATTGTTCTCTTGGAGTGAAGCTTCAGGCTTTTGCATGACCACATGGCCCAACGGTCGCGCACGTGGTCATGGCGAGTACATTACAGGAACCTTACAAAAAGTAAAAGGCTAAGGGGTGGGCAGTGATATTTCTTTGGTATCTGGGCTCCCAAATACCTCTGTTTTGTCTGAAACAGGAGGTAAGGGTGTGGAGTCAGAGAGAACATTTGGAACCACTATGAGAAGACCAAGGAGAAGGCATGGGAATTTTTAGGGGAATGGAATTCTACAATGCAGGCACTAGTATAGGCTGCAAACTTACTCTGGAGAAAATCCCATATAACACAAGAAGATATTCTTCTAAATGTATATGCATGTTTTTCCAGTTTAATTCAGCCACAGCAAATCTTGCGTATGTTCGTTTCTAAGGTGCCATGGTGGGTGACAATTAAGGAAGTCCAGGGGTTGCTACACAGAGGCAGGCAATGGCAAACTGTCTCTTGTCTTTGAAATCCCTGCGGGGTAGCCATAAGTCACCTGTGGCTTGACAGCACTTTACCTCTCTGCCTATTTCTAGAACACAGTTTAGATATGTGCTAGATGCAATAAAACCAGAGAGCTGTGGGACCTTAAAGACTAACCAATGTACACT
>NW_015202494.1:0-1643 GCF_001447785.1 Gekko japonicus | reverse complement strand
GCTCCTGCAGGAAATGACCCCTGCCGTTAACTGTCTCACGGATTTAATACACTGAAAGATAAGATGCGGTTCTTGGAGATTTAAAAAAATCAAAGTTTATACTTGTCATGACTCAGGTGGGGGTGTCACCTGACGCTGCCACCACTCTGGATTTAGGTTCCCTTGAGAAGGCCCAGAGCACCCTCCCAAGACCTTCAGACCTCCCTTTTGGCCAAATAACAGGCGTGAGGACCAGACAGAGTGAAACAAGGAAAAGGTTTATTTTGCAGGAGGTCAAACAAACAAGGTGCAGAATAATAACAGTAAGTGGGTGAAAAGAAAAGAAATCAAATGCCCTAACGCGTCTAAATATATACTGTCTCTAGCTCACTATTCCAAGTAACACTAGACTATTCACCCTGCCCTCAGGATGAGGGTCTCTCCCCTGCAGCAGCCTTCCTTCCAGCTCTGCCCTCTGGAAGAAAGAACAGCTTTTCCTGCTGCTCCAGAACTTTTATTCCAAGCCCTCCTCTTTTCCTATTGGTCCATTTTGGCTCCAAATCCTCCCAGGGGCTTCTGGGAGTTGTAGGCCTAGCCTCACCAGGCTTCCTGGGCCTAGTAGGCCTCTGGTGGCACAGCCCAGATCATGACAGTACTTATACAAAAAAATTGCAGAGGATGGAATGTGACAGTTGTATCACATGAACTCTCGTGATATCATGGGTATTAAACAGTTGAAGGCCACAGCACATCTGTGGTCACTGCCCAGACAGAACTCTTATGTACAGAGAGGGGAGCTTTGATTGCTAAAAATATTAACTCTCAAAAGGAAAGTACTTCCTTGCGGAAAGCCATCTGAATCCCATGGGGGGGGGGGAAATGAGTAATCTACATTTCTCATGTATGCATGCATGTATGACAAGCAGGGCTCTAGTCGGGGGGGAGCTCTCAGGTACGGAGCTCCGGAAGAGAACCTCTAGGGGGCGGGGCGGTCACGTGGTGAAGCCCCGCCCCCTTCTTTACCCCGCCCTCTGCTTCGATCCTCATTCCGTTTGGGAATGAGGATGAAGCAGGAGGGAGAGTAGCCGGGCCTTCTGACACACTTCCGGTGATGTCAGGGGGTGTGGCCTTCTGTCACTTCCGGTGATGTCAGGAGGTGTGGCATATGCAAATAAGTTATGCTAATGAGTTATGCTAATGAGCTCCGGCAGCTCTTTTTCTACAACAAGACCCCTGCATGTATGTATGTTTATGATTTAGGATTTTGACAAATGTAGAGCAGATCGGGGGTGGGGGGAGCATTGATGTCTAACCCAGATGAGTTAATAATTGATGCAACTCGAAAACTTCAAATATTAACTGCAAGATCCAATATTGGAATGGAACTTGGTGCTTGATGGCTTCTTCTCAATGCCCTGTAGCACATATCCTACTTTCCAGCTGTTTGTACCTCTTCCCACCCCACCCCCAGTTCTGCAAGTTCTTTCGAAATCCTCAGGTCATTTCGACCTAGTGGAATGGCTTTTGGCACAATGTAGAACGATTTCATTTTGTATTGCCAAAATTCCGGTATGGATCAGGGATTCTGGAATGGCTTCTGTGATTTATTTCACAACACACACACACCGCACGTATCTTAGAACAGGGGTGTCAAACATGTGGCC
>NW_015202493.1:0-1495 GCF_001447785.1 Gekko japonicus | reverse complement strand
GAAGAGATCTGACAACCCTAGCTCCAGATGATAGAGATTGGTTCCTCTGGAGAAAATGGAAGCTTCAGAGGGTGAACTCTCTGGCATCAGATCCCAAGTGGCCTCCCTCTCCTCCCCTCCCCTCCCCAAGTTCTACCCCCAAATCTCGAGGAATTTCCCAGCCCAGAATTGGTAACCCTGGTTCCTCTACAAACAAGGCCCAGTATCTTCCTAAATCTCAGGGGTATGTGTTCTGCTTTGGAATCCCTTAAAGTTATAACAATGTTTTGTGTGTGTGTGTGAAATTTTCCAGGAATACACAAGCAGGTGCTGATAAAGTAGCTCATCCTGTGAGCTTAATTGTGAAGCTTTCATTGTGGCATATCAGTAACGTGTTCCATCATTCAGTGGTGTACTTCGCAGTGGCTTCTCTCCTGAGAGTTATTCCCCTCCTGCTGCAGAACTTGAAACAACTGCGTATGAAGAAAACACGTTTGCTTTCTCTTAAACATCAAAAAGGGCTCCTAGTGCCAAACACGCCAAAAATTCTGCCTTGATATAACAGTCTTTCAAGGTTGGGCTGGAGATGTCTTTTACATTAGATCAATTGTGAGGTAAATTGTTACCTGGTTCCAGGCCACTGTGTGGGTCTTGGAAGCAATGGGGAGCCAGGGAGCTTTCTGAGAGGAACACAGGAGATTCTGCTGGTGAAGCAGGCAAGGCCAAACTTGTGGAATGTATCTTTGGCCCTTTCACTGCATGCCTATGCTTGCCAACCTCCAGGTGGAGATCTCCTGGAATTACAACTGATCCCTAGACTACAGAGTTCAGGTCCTCTGGAGAAAATGGCTGCTGTGGAGGGTGGACTCTGTGGCATTATACTCTGCTGAGGCCCCTCCCCTCCTCAAATTCATGGCCACTTCTCCAGGAATTTCCCAACAGAGAGTTGGCAACGATATGCTTGCTTGTCACAGAGACCAATGGCAGACCTCCTTATTCACTGATGGGCTTGATGGGAAATTCCTGGAGATTTAGGGGTGGTGCTTGGGGAGGATAGAGTTTCAGGAGGGAGCTCAGCAGGGGTGTGATGCCATTGAGTCTGCCCTCCAACACAGGGCCTCTGAGAGGGGGGGCAGCAGGGCCATTTGGCCCAGGCCTCACATTCTCGAGTGGCCTCAGATTTACACTTTTGATGTTAAATCACGTGTTAAATAAAAATGGGAACATTTATGGACTTCCGGTCAGAGCGGTGCGGTGACGGGCGGTTCTCGAATTGCTCCAAGACGCCCGATTCCATTCTGCTTCTTTTGGGGCCTCCCGGTTCCCAGGAAACCCCCACCAGATCTCCCGGAGAGATATCTGGAGCAGGGGGCTTTGTTGTGGCCCCTCCCTTGACTGGCAAATGCAGGGGAGTGTCCACTTCATGCCCTGAAGCAAGAGCAGTTTGTGAAGGGGAACATGGCTCCCATGTTCCTCACAGCCGTCGCCCTCCCGTTTTACTTATACTTGAATTTGC
>NW_015202492.1:0-1582 GCF_001447785.1 Gekko japonicus | reverse complement strand
GCCCTGCTACTGTCAGGGAGCATGAGGGTTTAGAAAAAACAGGGCACCATACTGAGGATAAGAAGTACTTTTCTCCCTTTCTTGCAATACAAGAACTCGTGAACAGTCAATAAAACTGCTGAACAGTCGGGTTAGAACAGATAGAACTCTTCTTCACCCAAAGAATGACCAACACATGGAGTTCACTGCCACAGGGGGTGGTGGCAGCTATAAGCATGGATGGCTTCAAGAGGGAATTAGATAAACATATGGAGCAGAGGTCCATCAGTGGCTGTTAGCCACAAGGTATAGATAGCAACTCTCAGTCTGGGGCAAGTGATCCTCTGTATTCTTGGTGCTGGGGGGGGTCAATAGTGGGAGGGCTTCTAGTGTCCTGGCCCCACTGCTGGACCTCCTGATAACACCTGGTACTTTTGGCCACTGTGTGACAGAGTGTTGGACTGGATGGGCCATTGGCCTTATCCAACGTTGACTTCTCTTACGTTCTTATGTTCTTAAATGTTGTTCTGGGTATGATAAAGAAGTGTTAGATAGCAACAACCCAACAATAAGTGTTATGGGAACAGTCCTAAGCTAGTCTACTCAGAAGTAAGTCTCATTTTATTCATTGAGGCATATATATATATAACAGCTGGTATGTGGGACTACTAATTTGATTGAGGAATTGTCTATCAGAGGAAGTTTTAACCCTTTCTAAATGTTATATCTCTACATGTCTTGTTTTCCCCTTTCATGACTACTATCAGCTGGGGGGGAGGCCATTCAGATCAAGAAAACAGCAGAAGAAGAAAGAGTTAAACACCCTTTCCACCACCTGTGCTTTCCAGGTCAAATTAGCAGCTTCATACAGATGCTTTGAAGATACAAAAAACAAAACAAAACCCTACAGGACATCCTAATCATTTATCTCCTGTATCATTTAGACTCATTAGTCTCAAGGAAATAGGTCCTGAACATGTCCACATCTGCTGATAGTGAGTTACTTTTCCTCCCTTACTGCCCTAGAAAATCAGCTAACAAAGTGCCAGAATAACTGTCAAAAGGAAAGGCTTCCAGCTTCTCTCCAGTATCAGAAATCATTTTGCTTGATGTAGGAGTCTTCGTTAAATTTCTAAATAGGCCATGGTTTGGTTGGATCACCATGAGTAAAGTTCCAGTTTCCAATGATGAAGATGTCCTTCTAATACATATAAGGTTAGTTATGTCTGCTAGTAAGCTGATATGATAACTAAGGTTGCCAACGCTGGGTTGGAAAGTCACACAATCACCAAAATAACATGGTTCAGTTTTGACGAATTAGACCTCTTCTGAGTACAAGCGGGAATCACATATTTGAAAAATTCTCAATATGCATGCACTTGGAAAACTGATACGTGTAGTAACAGTGTTATAGTCTAGTCTAGTATAGCAGAAACTGAGCATACCCATTTTCTGTGTTCGAGGAGGGATTAGGGGAGGAGCCTCTGCTTTCCATACAGATGGTCCCAATTTCAATTCCTGTCATCTCCAGTTAAAAAGGGTGATGGGAACGACCTCTACCTGAGACCCTGAACAGCTTCTGCCTGTCTGAGTAGACAATACT
>NW_015202491.1:0-1626 GCF_001447785.1 Gekko japonicus | reverse complement strand
AGTGGAGCCTTCACTGCACAAACTAAGCAGTCAGATGATACCAACCAGGGCATCAGTGCAGCATCAGGGTTCTAGGGTTTGACTGTAAGACCCAAAAGGTTTGGCTTTTAACACATCGTTACCTTAATAAATCCAACCTTAAAACCCAGGGGGGGGGGGACGGCCTATCTCAAAATGGTAAGACGCAAAATGGTAAGACGCAACAGTGTATGCCAAAAAAAAGGCTTATTTTATATAATGATCAATTAGCTATAGTGACTTAATTTTTGAAGCCAACATTACATTAGATGGTTGCATACCCCAAAAATGGATAAAATACTTCCTGGAGTCAGTCAAGAATCAAGGTAATCTCATCTGACTCAAATTATTCAAGGAAGCAAAAAATGACAAGTAATTTTCACTCTTCTCCTCAAAGGGTCTCGTTGCCTTCATATCTGATAGCATGATTCCTTTGCAAAGAGCACAGTTATCTACTGCAGCTCAACTAATGCTTTCTGGATTGAGCTCACCAATCCACTATTAATAGAGCTCTTGGAATAGATTCACCATTTACTAATTTCCTTGTTTACTACTTGCTAATTTCAAAAGTATTTACAGACATATTGTACATGGAAGTGCCTACTGAAACATTTTATTGTATTAATATTGTTCTTGGTGGAAACCTACATCGGCTGTTGATATACATAATAATGAACACTGTCCAAAGACACAGGGTATCACCAAAACACCACAACTCCTTTCACATGACAGATTTTGTGAAAGTGCACATAACTGACCTCTGAAGAACAAAGATGAAAAAGAGGTTTGTGTCATACTGCAATTCCCCAAATTGCTATTTATTTCCAAAATGTAAACACAGTATCAAGTAATATTGATTAAGACCTTTGTGTTGATCTCAGCTCATATTCCTTCCTCTGTTACACACCTTATTTTGTATACTACAAAGATATTTTCAAATGTGGGAAGACCTTGACACAAATTTATGTACTCACTAAAAACTAGATTCGGGTGGGTAGCCATGTTGGTCTGAAGAAGCAGAACAAAGTTTGAGTTCAGTGGCACCCTTAAATTAAATTTTGTTGGTCTTAAAGGTGCCACTGGACTTGAACTTTGTTTCACTAAAATCTAGTTTGTTTCGTCCATTATAACAATGGCTCCTCCCTTGTTAGCTTGTTCAATTATAATATATGGATTATTTTTCAGGCTGCTTATGTCATTCTTCTCTGTATGGCTGAGATTGGATCTTGAGCAGTGAACATAAGAACATAAGAGATGCCAATGTTGGATCTTGTATCAGTCCAATGGCGCATCTAGTCCAATACTCTGTCATACAGTGGCCAAAAATACCAGGTGCCATCAGGAGGTCCCAGCAGTGGGGCCAGAAGCCCTCCCACTGTTGCCCCCCCCCAAGCACCAAGAATACAGAGCATCACTTGCCCCAGCCTGAGAGTTCCTATCTATACCTTGTGGCTAATAGCCACTGATGGACTTCTGCTCCATATGCTTATCTAATTCCCTCTTGTTTTTTTGTTGATTAGTCCAGCTTGGACTTGGCAATGGAAGCATTCTATATATAGGTGCAGTGAGGTATTAAAGTCTTCAGGGGGAGTCCACATGGAGTCCTTC